>NC_053024.1:622611882-622798155 GCF_003073215.2 Triticum urartu
TCTTGATCCATGTCAACCCAACAGACACTTTCGGAGATACCCGTAGTCTACCTTTATAGTCACCCAGTTACGTTGTGATGTTTGGTATACCCAAAGCACTCCTACGGTATCCGGGAGTTACACGATCTCATGGTCTAAGGAAAAGATACTTGACATTGGAAAAACTCTAGCAAACGAACTATACGATCTTGTGCTATGTTTAGGATTGGGTCTTGTCCATCACATCATTCTCCTAATGATGTGATCTCGTTATCAATGACATCCAATGTCCATAGTCAGGAAACCATGACTATCTGTTGATCAACGAGCTAGTCAACTAGAGGCTTACTAGGGACATGTTGGTGTCTGTTATTCACACATGTATTACGATTTCCGGATAACACAATTATAGCATGAATAAATACAATTATCATGAATAAGGAAATATAATAATAATGCTTTTATTATTGCCTCTAGGGCATATTTCCAACAGTCTCCCACTTGCACTAGAGTAAATAATCTAGTTACATTGTGATGAATCGAACACCCATGGAATTCTGGTGTTGATCATGTTTTGCTCTAGGGAGAGGTTTAGTCAACGGATCTGCTACATTCAGGTCCGTATGTACTTTACAAATATCTATGTCTCCATCTTGAACATTTTCACGAATGGAGTTGAAGCGACGCTTGATGTGCCTTGTCTTCTTGTGAAACCTGGGCTCTTTGGCAAGTGCAATAGCTCCAGTGTTGTCACAGAAAAGTTTGATTGGCCCCGACGCATTGGGTATGACTCCTAGGTCGGTGATGAACTCCTTCACCCATATAGCTTCATGTGCTGCCTCCGAGGCTGCCATGTACTCCGCTTCACATGTAGATCCCGCCACGACGCTCTGCTTGCAACTGCACCAGCTTACTGCCCCACCATTCAAAATATACACGTATCCGGTTTGTGACTTAGAGTCATCCAGATCTGTGTCGAAGCTAGCGTCGACGTAACCCTTTACGGCGAGCTCTTCATCACCTCCATAAACGAGAAACATTTCCTTAGTCCTTTTCAGGTACTTCAGGATATTCTTGACCGCTGTCCAGTGTTCCTTGCCGGGATTACTTTGGTACCTTCCTACCAAACTTACGGCAAGGTTTACATCAGGTCTGGTACACAGCATGGCATACATAATAGAACCTATGGCTGATGCATAGGGGATGACGCTCATCTCTTCTATATCTTCTGCCGTGGTCGGACATTGAGCTGAGCTCAATTTCATACCTTGTAACACAGGCAAGAACCCCTTCTTAGATTGATCCATATTGAACTTCTTCAATATCTTATCAAGGTATGTGCTTTGTGAAAGACCTATGAGGCATCTCGATCTATCTCTATAGATTTTGATGCCTAATATACAAGCAGCTTCTCCAAGGTCCTTCATTGAAAAACTCTTATTCAAGTAGGCCTTGATGCTGTCCAAGAGTTCTATATCATTTCCCATCAATAGTATGTCATCCACATATAATATGAGAAATGCTACAGAGCTCCCACTCACTTTCTTGTAAACGCAGGCTTCTCCATAAGTCTGCGTAAACCCAAACGCTTTGATCATCTCATCAAAGCGAATGTTCCAACTCCGAGATGCTTGCACCAGCCCATAAATCGAGCGTTGGAGCTTGCACACCTTGTCAGCATTCTTAGGATCGACAAAACCTTCCGGCTGCATCATATACAATTCTTCCTTAAGGAAACCATTAAGGAATGCCGTTTTGACGTCCATTTTCCATATCTCATAATCGTAGAATGCGGCAATTGCTAACATGATTCGGACGGACTTTAGCTTCGCTACCGGTGAGAAAGTCTCATCGTAGTCAACCCCTTGAACTTGTCGATAACCCTTAGCGACAAGTCGAGCTTTATAAATGGTCACATTACCATCCGCGTCTGTCTTCTTCTTAAAGATCCATTTATTTTCTATGGCTCGCCGTTCAACGGGCAAGTCAGTCAAAGTCCATACTTCATTTTCATACATGGATCCTATCTCGGATTTCATGGCTTCTAGCCATTTATCGGAATCCGGGCCCGCCATCGCTTCTTCATAGTTCGAAGGTTCACCGTTGTCTAACAACATGATTTTCAAGACAGGGTTGCCGTACCACTCTGGTGCGGAACGTGTCCTTGTGGACCTTCAAATTTCAGTAGGAGCTTGATCAGAAGTATCTTGATCATTATCATTAACTTCCTCTCTAGTCGGTGCAGGCACCTCAGGAACATTTTCTTGAGTTGCGCCATTTTCCGGTTCAAGAGGTAATACTTCATCAAGCTCTACTTTCCTCCCACTTACTTCTTTCGAGAGAAACTCTTTCTCTAGAAAGGACCCATTCTTGGCAACAAAGATCTTGCCTTCGGATCTGAGGTAGAAGGTGTACCCAATAGTTTCTTTTGGGTATCCTATGAAGACGCATTTTTCCGACTTGGGTTCGAGCTTTTCAGGTTGAAGTTTCTTGACATAAGCATCGCATCCCCAAACTTTTAGAAACGACAGCTTAGGTTTCTTCCCAAACCATAATTCATACGGTGTCGTCTCAACGGATTTCGACGGAGCCCTATTTAAAGTGAATGCGGGAGTCTCTAAAGCATAGCCCCAAAAAGATAGCGGTAAATCGGTAAGAGACATCATAGATCGCACCATATCTAATAGAGTGCGATTACGACGTTCGGACACACCGTTACGCTGAGGTGTTCCAGGCGGCGTGAGTTGTGAAACTATTCCACATTTTCTTAAGTGTGTGCCAAATTTGTGACTCAAGTATTCTCCTCCACGATCTGATCGTAGAAACTTGATTTTCCTGTCACGTTGATTTTCAACCTCACTCTGAAATTCCTTGAATTTTTCAAAGGTTTCAGACTTGTGTTTCATTAAGTAGATATACCCATATCTACTTAAATCATCAGTGAGCGTGAGAACATAACGATAGCCACCGCGAGCCTCAACACTCATTAGACCGCACACATCAGTATGTATGATTTCCAATAAGTTGGTTGCTCGCTCCATTGTTCCTGAGAACAGAGTCTTGGTCATCTTACCCATGAGGCATGGTTCGCACGTGTCAAATGATTCATAATCAAGAGACTCTAAAAGTCCATCTGCATGGAGTTTCTTCATGCGTTTGACACCTATGTGACCAAGGCGGCAGTGCCACAAGTATGTGGGACTATCATTATCAACCTTACATCTTTTGGTACTCACATTATGAACATGTGTAGTATTACATTCGAGATTCATAAAGAATAAACCATTCACCATAGGAGCATGACCATAAAACATATCTCTCATATAAATAGAACAACCATTATTCTCGGATTTAAATGAGTAGCCATCTCGAATTAAACGAGATCCCGATACAATGTTCATGCTCAAAGCTGGCACTAAATAACAATTATTAAGGTTCAAAACTAATCCCGAAGGTAGATATAGAGGTAGCGTGCCGACGGCGATCACATTGACCTTGGAACCATTCCCGACGCGCATCGTCACCTCGTCCTTTGCCAGTTTCCGCTTATTCCGCAGCCCCTGCTTTGAGTTACAAATGTGAGCAACTGCACCGGTATCAAATACCCAGGAGCTACTACGGACACTAGTAAGGTACACATCAATTACATGTATATCACATATACCTTTTGTTTTGCCGGCCTTCTTGTCTGCTAAGTATTTAGGGCAGTTCCGCTTCCAGTGACCGCTTCCCTTGCAATAAAAGCACTCAGTCTCGGGCTTGGGTCCATTCTTTGGCTTCTTCCCGGCAGCTTGCTTGCCGGGCGCGGCAACCTCCTTGCCGTCCTTCTTGAAGTTCTTTTTACCCTTGCCTTTCTTGAACTTAGTGGCTTTATTGACCATCAACACTTGATGTTCCTTCTTGACTTCTACCTCCGCTGATTTCAGCATTGAGAACAACTCAGGAATGGTCTTCTGCATCCCCTGCATGTTGAAGTTCATCACAAAGCTCTTGTAGCTTGGTGGAAGCGACTGGAGGATTCTGTCAATGACCGCATCATCCGGGAGATTAACTCCCACCTGAGACAAGCGGTTATGTAACCCAGACATAGTGAGTATGTGCTCACTGACAGAACTATTTTCCTCCATCTTACAGCTGAAGAACTTATCGGAGACTTCATATCTCTCGATCCGGGCATGAGCTTGAAAAACCATTTTCAGCTCTTCGAACATCTCATATGCTCCATGTCTCTCAAAATGCTTTTGGAGCCCCGGCTCTAAGCTGTAAAGCATGCCGCACTGAACGAGGGAGTAGTCGTCAACACGTGTCTGCCAAGCGTTCATAACGTCTTGGTTCTGTGGGACGGGAGCTTCACCTAGCGGTGCTTGTGGGACATAATCTTTCTTGGCAGCTATGAGGATGATCCTCAGGTTCCGGACCCAGTCCGTATAGTTGCTGCCATCGTCTTTCAGCTTGGTTTTCTCTAGGAACGCGTTGAAGTTGAGGACTACGTGGGCCATTTGATCTACAGGACATATTGTAAAATATTTTAGACTAAGTTCATGATAATTAAGTTCATCTAATCAAATTATTAATGAACTCCCACTTAGATTAGACATCCCTCTAGTCATCTAAGTATTACATGATCCGAGTTAACTAGGCCGTGTCCGATCATCACGTGAGACGGACTAGTCAACATCGGTGAACATCTTCATGTTGATCGTATCTTCTATACGACTCATGCTCGACCTTTCGGTCTTCTGTGTTCCGAGGCCATGTCTGTACATGCTAGGCTCGTCAAGTCAACCTAAGTGTTTGCATGTGTAAATCTGTCTTACACCCGTTGTATGTGAACGTCTGAATAAAACACCCGATCATCACGTGGTGTTTTGAAACAGCGAACTGTCGCAACGGTGCATAGTTAGGGGGAACACTTCTTGAAATTATTATGAGGGATCATCTTATTTACTACCGTCGTTCTAAGTAAACAAGATGCAAAACATGATAAACATCACATGCAATCAAATAATAAACGTGACATGATATGGCCAATATCACATAGCTCCTTTGATCTCCATCTTGGGGCTCCATGATCATCTTGTCACCGGCTTGACACCATGATCTCCATCATCATGATCTCCATCATCGTGTCTCCATGAAGTTGCTCGCCAACTATTACTTCTACTACTATGGCTAACGCGTTTAGCAATAAAGTAAAGTAATTTACATGGCGTTGCTCAATGACACACAGGTCATATAAAAGAATAAAGACAACTCCTATGGCTCCTGCCGGTTGTCATACTCATCGACATGCAAGTCGTGATTTCTATTACAATAGCATGAACATCTCATACATCACATATAGATCATTCATCATTCATCACAACTTTGGCCATATCATATCACAAACCACTTGCTGCAAAAACAAGTTAGACGTCCTCTAATTGATGTTGCAAGTTTTACGTGGCTGAATTTAGGGTTCTAGCAAGAACGACTTCTTACCTACGTTAAAGCCACAACGTGATTTGTCAACTTCTATTTACCCTTCATAAGGACCCTGTTCATCGAATCCGCTCCAACTAAAGTGGGAGAGACAGACACCCGCCAGCCACCTTATGCAACTAGTGCATGTTAGTCGGTGGAACCGGTCTGACGTAAGCGTACGTGTAAGGTTGGTCCGGGCCGCTTCATCCCACAATGCCGCTGAAGCAAGAAAAGACTAGTAGCGGCAAGAAAGTTGAAAAATCTACGCCCACAACAAATTGTGTTCTACTCGCACAAGAAGAACTACGCATAGACCTAGCTCATGATGCCACTGTGATATCGGATGCATCTACATACCTTTGTAGATCGCGCACGGAAGCGTTCAAAGAACGGTGATGATGTAGTCGAACACGACGTGATCCAAATCACCGATGACCAAGCGCCGAACGGACGGCACCTCCGCGTTCAACACACGTACGGGACGGGAGACGTCTCCTCCTTCTTGATCCAGCAAGGGGGAAGGAGAGGTTGATGAAGATCCAGCAGCACGACGGCGTGGTGGTGGATGCAGGGCGTCACAGTAGCAGGGCTTCGCCTATACTACGAGAGAGAGACGTAACGGGGAGAGAGGGAGGCGCCAGGGGCTGGTGTATGAAGTCCCTCCTCTCCCCCACTATATATAGGGGTGCTAGGGGGGGGCCGGCCCTAGGAGATGGAATCTCCTAGGGGGGGCGGCGGCCAAGGGTGGGGGGGCTTGCCCCCCAAGCAAGGGGCGCCCCTTGGGTTCCCCAAACCCCTAGCCGCATGGGCCCTTGGGGGGGTGGCGCCCCAGCCCCCTTGGGCTGGGTTCCCTCCCACTCAGCCCATGGGGCCCCCCGGGATAGGTGGTCCCCACCCGGTGGACCCCCGGGACCCTTTCCGGTGGTCCCGGTACAATTACCGATAACCCCGAAACTTGTCCGATGGCCGAAACAGCACTTTCCTATATATAATTCTTTACCTTCGGACCATTCCGAACTCCTCGTGACGTCCGGATCTCATCCGGGACTCCGAACAACATTCGGGTTACTGCATATACATATCTTCACAACCCTAGCGTCACCGAACCTTAAGTGTGTAGATCCTACGGGTTCGGGAGACAAGCAGAAATGACCGAGACGACTCTCCGGTCAATAACCAACAGCGGGATCTGGATACCCATGTATGTTGGCTCCCACATGCTCCACGATGATCTCATCGGATGAACCACGATGTCGAGGATTCAATCAACCCCGCATGCAATTCCCTTTGTCAATTGATATGTTACTTGCCCGAGATTCGATCGTCGGTATCCCAATACCTCGTTCAATCTCGTTACCGACAAGTCACTTTACTCGTACCGTAATGCATGATCCCGTGACCAGACACTTGGTCACTTTGAGCTCATTATGAGGATGCATTACCGAGTGGGCCCAGTGATACCTCTCCGTCATACGGAGTGACAAATCCCAGTCTTGATCCATGTCAACCCAACAGAAACTTTCGGAGATACCCGTAGTCTACCTTTATAGTCACCCAGTTACGTTGTGACATTTGGTATACCCAAAGCACTCCTACGGTATCCGGGAGTTACACGATCTCATGGTCTAAGGAAAAGATACTTGACATTGGAAAAACTCTAGCAAACGAACTATACGATCTTGTGCTATGTTTAGGATTGGGTCTTTTCCATCACATCATTCTCCTAATGATGTGATCTCGTTATCAATGACATCCAATGTCCATAGTCAGGAAACCATGACTATCTGTTGATCAACGAGCTAGTCAACTAGAGGCTTACTAGGGACATGTTGGTGTCTGTTATTCACACATGTATTACGATTTCCGGATAACACAATTATAGCATGAATAAAGACAATTATCATGAATAAGGAAATATAATAATAATGCTTTTATTATTGCCTCTAGGGCATATTTCCAACACCTTTTTGATTTCTACCTCCATAGCTTTGAGCACTGCGAAGAGCTCTGGAATTGTCTTCTCCATCCCTTGCATACTATAGTTCATCAGGAAGCCTTTGTAGCTTGGTGGCAGTGATTGGAGAACTCTGTCAATGACACTATCATCTGGAAGATTAACTCCCAACCGAGTCAAGTGATTATGATATCCAGACATTCTGAGTATGTGTTCACTGACAGAACTGTTCTCCTCCATCTTGCAGCTATAGAACTTGTTGGAGACTTCATATCTCTCAACTTGAGCATTTGCTTGAAATATTAACTTCAACTCTTGGAACATCTCATATGCTCCATGACATTCAGAACGTCTTTGAAGCCCCGATTCTAAGCCGTAAAGCATGGCACAATTAACTATAGAGTACTCATCCGACCATGTCTGACAGACGTTCATAGCGTCTAGATTAGCGGGAGGGGGCTTGTCACCTAGTGGTGCATCAAGGACATAATTCTTCTGTGCATCAATGATGATAATTCTCAAGTTATGGACCCAGTCCGTGTAGTTGCTACCATCATCTTTCAACTTAGCTTTCTCTAGGAACGCATTAACATTCAGGGGAACGGTAGCACGGGCCATTGATCTACAATATAGATATGCAAATACTATCAGGACTAAGTTCATGATAAATTAAGTACAATTAATCAAATTACTAAAGAACTCCCACTTAGATAGACATCCCTCAAGTCATCTAAATGATACGTGATCCAAATCAACTAAACCATGTCTGATCATCACGTGAGATGGAGTAGTCATCAATGGTGAACATCTCTATGTTGATCATATCTACTATATGATTCACGTTCAACCTTTCGGTCTCCCGTGTTCCGAGGCCATGTCTATACATGCTAGGCTCGTCAAGTTTAACCCGAGTATTCCGCATGTGCAAAACTGTCTTGCACCAGTTGTATGTGAATGTAGAGTCTATAACACCTGATCATCACGTGGTGTCTCAACACGACGAACTGTAGCAATGGTGCATACTCAGGGAGAACACTTTTACCTTGAAATTTAGTTAAGGGATCATCTTATAATGCTACCGGCGTACTAAGCAAAATAAGATGCATAAAAGATAAACATCACATGCAATCAAAATATGTGACATGAGATGGCCATCATCATCTTGTGCTTTTGATCTCCATTTCCAAAGCATCGTCATGATTTCCATCGTCACCGGCTTGACACCTTGATCTCCATCATAGCATCGTGGTCGTCTCGCCACCTATTGCTTCTACAACTATCGCTAGCGCATAGTGATAAAGTAAAGCAATTACATGGCATTTGCATTTCATACAATAAAGAGACAACCATGTCGCGGGAAACTATGACCACCTATGGGACCAGGAGGTCCCTTGCCGGTTCGGCAGGGGGCGACGCATTGCACAAAGAGCAAACCAACGTGGGGCAGCACGACAGAGATCACATAGGCAATTTACCCAGGTTCAGGCCGCCGTGAGGCGTAAAACCCTACTGCTGCTTTGGTGGATTGATGGTGGAAAAGATGGTGGCGAGCGTAGTACACTTGCCCGGCAGGGGTTGCCTTGGGGCAGCAGCGACTACGCGCGGATGGGGTGTGAGTTATCCAACCTTCTAACCCTTTCTAGGGTTGCCATGGGCCTCCTTTTATAGATCAAGGGGTAACCACAGTGGCAAAGTAGTCATTATGCACTGATAAGATAGCAAACAATGCTATCATACCTAACTCTGCGGGCTGACAGGGCGCATTAAATGCACCACTTAGTGTCACATCACTGGTTGCCCGACAAGGCTTGCCGGGGCTATCTTGCCAGCTCAACGCTTATTCTTTTGACACGTTGCAGGACGGGTGTCATCTGTGGGTTTCTCCTATAGGAAATGGCTGCCATGTGGCAAATGACTGCCACTTAATCACCTTGCGGCTTGACATCGCACTGATCAATGACGTGGGTCGTGGTGGAGTGGTTGGTGAGGTGGTTCTGTCTCCGTGAGCCCCGGCAGGCCCTGCCGGGGGGCCTTAGTTGTCTGCTTCTGGGGGTGGTCTTGCCCCTTGCCAAGCTCGCCTGCCCGGCAAGGGAGGCCCTTCTCTTGATAATATCATGCTTTTCTCGCTCGATCTTGGTCCCTCTGATCTGTATGCTAGTCCTTCGAATCTCTTGGTCCTTGTACTCTGACTTGGGCTGGTGCTTCAATCTTGTTCCCGTGCCAATGCATAGTCTGGGCGACAGACCCAGGGTCTGTTGCACCGACAGAAGCCCCCAAGCCTGCCCGAACGCGCTGCCGAGCATCGACGGGGTAGGGCCTAATAAGTGCACAGACAAGGGTTGCTAAAGAGGCTGGTCTCTTGAGGTCTCCTTTGCTTCTTCATTAGCCTTGATTCCGAGCCGGTTTCCAGTTTCTCCGCACGCCGTGTAAGGCCAATAGTGGTGGGGCCGCTCCAGTAAGGGCCCGTGAATGACTTTAATGAACGGGGTAGAAATGGCCAATTCACTCTTCCCACCACGCCCTTATCCTTGGCCACGTATGCTGCATGCATCGCGCGGGGTAGGTAACGGGGGCGCATGGCATGTGAGAGCATCATGGTGAGGGCCCGGTCGTCTTGAATTGGTGGAGGAGGACGGTGGTCGCCTGTTGATGGAGCACACTATAAAAAAAGACACTTCCGTGATGATACGTGTTTGTCACAGTAGGTCACCTTTTCTGTCATGCATGTACATCCATGACGATTTTATGACAGAATCAAGATAGTCATACCTGTGCTGTCGTAGAAGTGTTCCATGACATTACCAAAATTATCATCACGGAGGTGTCCACTTCCATGACGATAAATCGCGCGTCACAGAAGTGCTTTCGTCAAGGGTGACCGACACGTGGCATCCACCGTAACGGGTCGCCATTAAGCTATCGGGTCCAGTTTTGCATCCGATAACTCGTTAACAGCCCGGACCAATGCGAAATTTCCATGTGTAAAATTTTGATTGGCCGGAGGAAACACGTGTCAGCTTGTCAGTGGGTCAGATAGGCGCCTATGATATGTCGAGACGTGCGACGGCCCACCACTGCCCCATTTAGCTTACAAAGGCCGGCCTGTTTGACTTGGTCAAAAGTTAGCGTGCTGGCCCATGAAAAGCCTGTTAATAGTCTCTTCGCAAATAGCCCATTTTACGGCCCGGTAACTCATGGACCGTTAGGGCCTACCAGAAATCGGCCAAACAACGTCATGTGGGTCGTCGAATATAACCCCAGCCCATTTCACTTTCGGTCCATGTATGGACCATGACATCTTTCGGCCCATATGATGCCTTCGTATCTTTAGGCCCTTTAGAGGCCCACGGTGACTCTAGCCCATAATGAACAGTAAATTTCTTTGTACCAGTTAACGGCCCATGATTCACATGGGCCGTTTCCAGCCCATGTTAGCTTTCGGCCTACTGACGGGCCATACGTTCTTGGGCTCCTTTCCGGCCCTCGATTACTTCCGGCCTGTTACTGGCTTGTTCCCCTAATGGGACAAATTCGGCCCGTGGCAAGAGTCAGCCCGTTTCTAGCCTATTAACCCATTGCGCCATTTCCAGCCCGTCCTATATTCTGGCCCATTAACGACCTGTTATGCATGTGGCAAAATTAAGCCTTTGCTATCCTCCGGCACGTTAACGGCCCGTTACCATGTTGGGCCGATACCAATTACGCCCGTTTACGACCCATGTTGACCCATTTATTCGACAGCCCGAGGCCCATCGATTCTACGGCCCGTAGCGGGGTCAAGGTTACCCGTTGGAGGCCCATTTATAGACGGCCCGTAGGAGGCCCATGGATCCTACGGTCCGTAGCAGGGTCAAGGTTACCACGGTCCGTATATGGCCCATGGTTGTTGCGGCCACTAGCAAACCAGGGAAAAAGAAGACTAGGAAATAAATAAGCCCGAAACTAATGCTAGGCTATTAAGGCGATTGCACAGATTACATCCACTGGGCATCAAAGATCGCCACCAGTGCAATTATAGGGAACACCCTACACTATACAAAAATGGCTTAAGAACAAATTTTGTATCACAACAAAACAAATTACTACTATAAAACAAAAGGAAGGTTGGCATAAATGTTAATAGCCTGGCACATAAATGCACCACCAAAAGTTCAGAAGCTCAGTTCATTTAACCTGACTGTTACGTTTTCATGCTGTATTGTCCGATGGAGCACCATAACCTTTGACTTCATTTCTCCTAGGCTCCTGAACAACATAGCAAATGTCTGATAGTCTAGTTCCAAAACCATGCATATCTTGACGACATCAAACAATGTCTGTCCTTGTTTCATAAAGGGTCTCTGTTAGGGAATGGACTTGTGTCTGGAGCACAGATATAACATTGTTTTGAACTTGCATATCTTGATCATTTGGCAGTTTGGACGAGATTGCCTTAACAACCAACCCATTATTACGCAGGTGCTTTTGGCACTGTTAGTGGACAGGTACTGACCCACTGCAGCAAGAGCTGACATTGCGGTTATAGTTGCCTCGCCACCTTCAGAAGGTGGCAGTTCCACCATTTTTTCCATAGCTTGCTGAAAAGTTGAGTTTTTACATTAGTAGTACCAGAACAGAAGACATTAAGGAGGCAGCAAAACCAAACAAAATAGCTTTGGTCTATATACATAACTTATTCTGGTGAACCCATGTAAAATATTAGTTGTATTTTACTGCAAAGTACATAATAAAACCAGGTTCCAAACATATGACCATGTACCATGGCTAATGTATTGTCTATTTCTTCACATTGTATTGACAGCTAAGGATAAAGAGACAAAGTTTATAATACGGTAAGCATAGTATGTCACCATTCATATCACAAAACAACTGAGAACAGACAAACATGCAATTGTAACGTTGTGTGGGCAAGTCCAGCACGGAACTAGATTACAGGTCAAGATCAAAGGAACATCACTCTCACTTTTAAACCTTGTAAGGTGCAATGATACCCTAAGACATTTGTGTATAAAATTGAAAAGAGTAATAGACATTGGCTGCAAACCATGCAGTTCCAGGCACAAGTCAGAGTAAGTAGTAGTTAAAAGGCATGAGGATTAAGGACTTACAACAGCGGCTTTGACTAGTGTAGTCATGCCCTTCGTCTTGCCGGGGTGACAGTCCTTGAAGATTTCCACAACATTTGGTTCAGGTACTTTTTGGTCCTTGCGGGCTTTCCTCTGCATTTGGAACAAGTCAATAAATGTATGATAGTATGGTACAACGAAAAGAGTGAAACAACAGCTAATTACAAGAGCCTCGCAGTGTGCAATATAGCTACGAGATCCTGTCGTATGTTGGAATTTCACTTTCGTACGGTTGGCCTTGTTCTTTGAACAGTTCACCTACAAGAAGATAGATTTGTGTGGCACATGCGTAAATAGGACTTCAACATGTGATATGATCACATATATATAATGTACCTAATACTTTGGATCAGACCAGTGTTTAACGAGGCCTCTCCAGTCTTCATCTGATATATTTTCCACTGGAGATGTTTGGGCAAGTTCATTGTTAGCCTTGCCTTCAAAGTGAGTTTTCCTCAAGTTATACCGATACTGTCGTAGAGCAGACTTGAAAACATGGGTGCAAGATTGTCTGGTTGCATCATCTTGGCTATCCAACTTGAACCTCATACGTTGAAAATTATGGGAGTCTCATTATCAGCAACCTAGAAAGTATGGGACAGAGCAAGATGATATTACTAGTTTCCATACATAACCACACTTACAGATAAATGGTCGAGGAAGGTGTTGAACTGGGTTCCGTCTTTGTCATTCCTGTACTGAATCCATGTTGGGAGGATACGTACATGACACCTAACGACAACCGCTGCCTCTGATACTAACTTGGCTGACTCTATAGCATCACGTGGCCTTTTTAAACCTGCCTCCAAATGGATCTCCATTCTTCCGCCTCTAGATTTAGTTAACCTATCGAGCATTATCCCTAATGTTTGTTTCCTCTTGCGCCTAGGTGCTAGTCCAACAACGAACATAGGAAGTGTTAGTGTACATCAAACTGTGAGACTACATATAAAGAAGCATGCAACTGTAACTTGACTCCAGTAACTACCTTCTTGCTGTTGAAGCTCACAAAGTTAATCTGATCTTGCCAACTCGTCTTGTGTCAAGAGTGCTTCGGAAGTAGTGTCAGGTGGCAAGGGAGCTTGGGAACAAGCTGCTAGCTGAGTTGACAAACGAGTAACTCGTGTAGCTGGTGGTATTGTGGAATGTGTTGCAACAACTAGGGTTGTCTCTGCTTGTTTGGTGGCAGCTGTTGGTTTCTATTTGGCTTGTTCTGCACCTCGTGTAGCACGGGATACCCCGTTTGTACAATATTTCGCTGGACTTTGACCTTCTATTGCACCATCAGTACCAGCAGAATCTGGAGGATTCTTCCGCTTCCTATTCCGTGTGTCCTTAGTACTAACACCATCCCCTGTCATTCTGTGTTCCTTCCTCTTTCTCTGTGATATGTTAAGTCAAGCTGACAAGAAAAAGTAATAACAATTTAGTTCTTCAAAACAAATTGGTGCGTGATACAGATGAACTGAACTTTGATGTTAGACAACCACATGATATGAGGATGTAATATGTACGAAAACAGGATGGCATGAGATAACCAGAACTATGATGTGTAAACTAAGCAGAAGACATTTCACTAAATTAGAAGCAATGCAATGGAAGGTAGACACCATACGAAAGATGCTACAAATATCGCTCTGCCAAGTTAATAGTGTCTTGTCTTAACTGGCGTTTAAACAGATGTGAAGCAGTACAAGAAATAAATCATATGCAAGATGCAAACAACATCACACTTATGATGTGTAAACTAAGGAGAAGGCATTTCAACAAATTAGAAGCAATGAAAGCTAGACACCATATGAAAGATGCAACGAATATCACTCTACCAAGTTAAAACTGTCTCGCCAGAAGTGCCATTTCAACAAATTAGAAGTAGTACAAGCTAGAAAAGAATGCAAGATGTAACCTATATCACACTCCCAAGTCAAACGTGTCTTATGATAAGTGATTGTTGCAGGTTACACAATAGTAGTACTTTGATGTAAGAACATGGTGTGATAGACATATATTGTATGTTCTAGAAACAGGAACACGTGCCTTATTCACAAGTATGATGTGTAAAGTAAGCAGATGGAATTCAACAAAATTAGAAGCAATACAAGCTAGACATCATACATAACATGCAACCACATATAACAATGCCAAGTTAGAGGGAGCACCTGTGATGGTGCACTAGGGGAGACGTGCTCATCATCAACACAGCTACGTTGAGTGTCTATGCATGTGTTGTCTTGCAAATCATCTTGGGGGGTTGGAGGAGTAGAATATGTAGAGTCCCTCCATTTATCCACTGCCTTGCTAACTTCCTTCCGCTTTATTGATTTTGAATTGTCAAGTAAAACCGACAAGAAAAAGCAACAAAAATTCACTCTTCAGAACTCATTCGTGCACGATACTGACAATCACTACTTTGATGTAAGGCAAACACATGATACCAGGATGGAATATCTACGAAAAACAGGATGACATGGCATATTCACAACTGTTTGTGTAAACTAAGCAAAAGCCATTTCAACAAATAAGAAGCAATGCAATCTAGACACCACATGAAAGATGCAACCAATATGACTCTGCCAAGTTAAAAGCATCCCATCATAAATGGCATTTCAACAAATTAGAAGCGGTGCATGCTATAAATCATATGAAAGATGCAACTAATATCGCACTGCATATACTAAATGTGTCTCGTTATATTGATTGATGCGGGATACAAAAAAGCAATAGTTTTATGTAAGGACATGCTTAATAGACAGATGTACTGTGTACTAAAAACAGGAAGGCCTGTCACATTAACATGTATAATGTATAAATTAAGTAGAATAGCACATGCAATTTAACCAGATTGGAAGAATTACAATCTAGACACCATATGCAACATGCAACCACATATCACGCTGCCAAGTTAGAGCAAGCACCTACGATGCTCGTGTAGGGGAAATGCGGTAATCAACTACAGAGCTATGTTCACTATCTTCATCTAGCCTTGCTATTTCTTGAGAATCATGTGGGGAGTGTAACACCCCGGATGTAACTTTCCCTATTTGTACTCCAACTCTTGCCGTTTCCGGCGTTATGTTATATTTATTCCCTCGGGTTCGGGTTTTGTCTCCGTGTGTTGTTATCGTTTTCATGCATCTCATATCATGTCATCATGTGCATTGCATTTGCATACGTGTTCATCTCATGCATTCGAGCATTTTCCCCGTTGTCCGTTTTGCATTCCGGCGCTTCGTTCTCCTCCGGTGGTCATTTCTAGCTTTCTTTCGTGTGTGGGGATTAAACATTTCCGGATTGGACCGAGACTTGCCAAGCGGCCTTGGTTTACTACCGGTAGACCTCCTGTCAAGTTTCGTATCATTTGAACTTCGTTTGATACTCCAACGGTTAACCGAGGGACCGAAAAGGCCTCGTGTGTGTTGCAGCCCAACACCCCTCCAATTTGGCCCAAAACCCACCTAACTCTGCTCCATCATCTAGAGCGTTCGATCATGATCGCGTGGCCGAAAACCGCACCTCTTTTGGACTCTCCTAGCTCCCTCTATGCCTATATATACCTCCCCCTTTTCCAAATCCGGACGAAACCCTAGTCCCCCTCCTCCTCCAGCCGCCGGACAAAATCCGGACGGCCAGACGTGTCCGCCCGATCCGTCCGACCCAGCCGCCAGCCGCCACGTGTCCCTTGCGGGACCGCTTCGCCGCCGCCGCCGCTGAGGCCCGCTGAGCCCAGCGCGGGCCCCCGCGGCCCAGTCCCTCGCCCCGCCGCCTGGCTCCCCGACGCCGCTGCCTGGCTCCCCGATGCCGCCGCCTCGCTCCGCCATCGCCGGAGCTCGCCCGGCTGCCGCAGCCACTCGCCGCCACGCGCCTCCGCCGCCCGGTCGCGCGCCGCGACGCCGCCGCCCCCGGCGCTCCGGTGGCCGGCGCCCGGAGCCGGCCTCGCCTCCCCTCCGTCCGGCAAGACTCTGAACGCCACCGTCCATCGTCGCCGACGAGCGACCTCGCCGGATCCAGCCTCGGGAGGCGCGCCCCGATCCAGATCTGTTTTCAGGGTTGACCTAATTTTTCTCTAAGTCCTTAAATTTTCAGTCCATATGCTCCTGTTCGAGGCTCCGTAACTTTGCATCCGTAGCTCCGATTCATGCATATAGCATATCAAAATGTTCATCTCAGAGAGTACATCATTTCGTTCCATTGCATCATTTTCATTTGAGTTCATGTTGATGCCCGAAATGCTGTTAGAAGAGGGCTACTTGAGTTAATTGTCAGATCTGCTACTTCATCTTAGACATTTGTCATTTTTGCCATGATTAATGTGTGCATGATATGCCCGTGAGTTCTTCATATGTTTTGTTAAGGGTTTTGTCATCTTTCCAGAGGTGCAACCCATGTATTTTTAGGATGTGTGTGGTGCCTTGTGCAAGCTTGCAAAGTGGTGCACTTGCTAATTCTGTTTTCAGGGACTTAGTAATTTCACCAAGTCCTGGGATTGTTTATCTCATGATGCCATATGTTCTTCTTGTTTCATAGTGATCCGTGCCTCTTTTGAGGATGATAATTAAGGGAGTTTTGTTAATATTGTAGTGCTCTATCCATCCATGTATTTGTTTGCAATTGTGGAGCACCCTAGCTTGAGTCAATCGAGCTCTACTTTTGCTTCATTGCGAATCTGGGCAGATCGTCAACTTGTTTGCGATTTTGCCGATGTTATTGTAGTTGATCCGTGCATGCTATGCCATGGTTCTTGCCATGTCTAGCTTGCATTTTGTGCCTTCTTAAGGGATGTATACTTGTATTGCCATGACTTGCACCGTGGTGAGTGCATCGAGCTCGTAAACATGCCTTCGTGAGTTATGTTTCAGCATGTCCCAGTTTTCACTAAGTCTGAACACTGATTATGTTTTTGCTATGTTCGTGTGCTTGTTAGTATATTTTGTGATCCCTTTTGGCTCAAGGTCACTAAGGGACTTTTGTTAATCTTGTTGAGTAGCTCCATGCCATGTCTTTCTTTGTCATGTTCAGGTCCTATAGCATGTTGTTTTGTTGCTCCGAAGAGGGCTATATGATCTGAAATTCCAGACAAGTGTTAATTTCACTAAGTCTGAGATCTGTTTTACCATTTGCGTTTTTGCCATGCTTGTTTGAACCTGTTAATGGATGATTTGGCCGTAGCTCAGTGCTAGACTTTTGTTAATCATCTTGAATGCTTCCCTGCCATGTATTTTGATGTCATGTTTGGGTCCTGTAGCATGTTCATCTCATTGCATTTAGATGCCTACTTGCTGTAAATCGCAGACCGGTGTCATTTTTGAATCGCTTGCCATTTCCAAACCGTAACTCCCATTCCAGCGTTCTTTATATCGTTTTCAAGCGATTTCATCTCATCTTTCCAGTGGCACACTTGGAATTCCAAGTTGAGGCCAGGTTCATGCTTTTTCTGTCATATCTTGCATTTTGCATCCCGCATCGCATCCCGCATAGCATATCATCTTTGCATTGTGTTGTTTGAGTTTGCACGTGGTTGATTGTATCCTTGTTGCTTGTTTGTCTTGTTTGGGTAGAGCCAGGAGATGAGTTCGCTAACGAGGAGCCCGTTGAGTTTGCTTTCGAGGATCCAGTCAACTCTGACAACTGTGCAGGCAAGATGACCATACCCTCGAAATCACTACTATCTTTGCTATGCTAGTTTGCTCGCTCTTTTGTTATGCCATTGCTACGATGCCTACCACTTGCTTGCAAGCCTCCCAAATTGCCATGTCAAACCTCTAACCCACCATTGTCCTAGCAAACCGTTGGTTGGCTATGTTACCGCTTTTCTCAGCCCCTCTTATAGCGTTGCTAGTTGCAGGTGAAGATCAGAGGCCGTTCCTTGTTGGAACATCTTTTTATTTACTTGTTGGGATATCATTATATTGCCATGTTATCTTGAATGCACCTATATACTTGGTAAAGGGTGGAAGGCTCGGCCTCTCGCCTAGTGTTTTGTTCCACTCTTGCCGCCCTAGTTTCTGTCATATCGGTGTTATGTTCCCGGATTTTTGCGTTCCTTACGCGGTTGGGTTATAATGGGAACCCCTTGATATTTCGCCTTGATTAAAGCTTTTCCAGCAATGCCCAACATTGGTCTTACCATTTGCCACCTAGCCTTTTCTTTCCCTTGGGCTCTGCAGACTCAAGGGTCATCTTATTTTACCCCCCCGGGCCAGTGCTCCTCTGAGTGTTGGTCCCACCGAGCGATGTCCGGGGCTACCAGGGGAAACTCTGGGCTGGCCTACCCGACGTCTGGCTCATCTGAGTGTGCCCTGAGAAAGAGATATGTGCAGCTCCTATCGAGATTTGTCGGCACATTCGGGCGGTGTTGCTGGTCTTGTTTTAACCTGTCGAAGTGTCTTGAGTAACCGAGATACCGAGTCTGATTGGAACGTCTTGGGAGGAGGTCTAGAGAGCTTGTCATGGGCTAAGTTGGGACTCCCCTGCAGGGATTGAACTTTTGAAAGCCGTGCCCGCGGTTATGGGCAGATGGGAATTTGTTAATGTCCGGTTGTAGATAACTTGAACCTTAATTAGTTAAAATGAATCAACTGAGTGTGTTACTGTGATGGCCTCTTCTCGGCGGAGTCCGGGAAGTGGACACGGTGTTGGAGTAATGTTTGCGCAGGTTACTCTCTAGTATCTCGCTCGTGCTTTGCCTCCTCTTCTCACTCTCTTTTGCGAATAAGTTAGCCACCATACTTGCTAGTCGCTTGCTGCAGCTCCACTCATATTTTACCTTGCCATTCCTATAAGCTTAAATAGTCTTGATCGCGAGGGTGCGAGATTGCTGAGTCCCTGTGGCTCACAGATTACTATTACACCAGATGCAGGGCCTGATGATTCCGCTCCAGGAGACGCGTACGAGCTCAAGTGGGAGTTCGACGAAGACTCTCAACGTTACTACGTTTCCTTTCCTGATGATCAGTAGTGGTGCCCAGTTGGGGGTGATTGGGACCGTGTCGCATGTTGGGTTCTCTTTTATTTTGGCGCTGTAGTCGGGCCATGAGTGTTTGGATGATGTAATGTTATTTATGTACTTGATTGACGTGGCGTGTGTAAGCCAACTATGTTATCTCCCCTTTTATTATCATATTACATGGGATGTTGTAAAGATTGCCTAACTTGCGACATATGCCTTCAATGCGATTATGTCTCTAAGTTGTGCCTCGACACGTGGGAGCTATAGTCGCATCGAGGGTGTTACAGGGAGGCTGACGCTGCATTCTTTAAATGAGGATCTTACTCACAGTAGTCCACTGGCCTGACTGCCTCATCATAAGTGATTGATGAGGGATACACAAGAACATTAGTTTGATGTAAGAACATGG
Organism: Triticum urartu; assembly: GCF_003073215.2. Lineage (NCBI taxonomy): Eukaryota > Viridiplantae > Streptophyta > Magnoliopsida > Poales > Poaceae > Triticum > Triticum urartu. Next base: position 622,631,760 of record NC_053024.1, read on the forward strand.
TTAATAGATAGATGTACTAGTATGTACCAAAAATAGGAAGGCATGTCATATTCAAAGGTATAATGTGTAAGCTAAGTAGATGCAATTTAACCAAATTGGAAGCAATACAAGCTAGACATCCGGCTGGAGTGGTGAGCATGATCATCTAGGACCTGAGAGCCTGGTGGGAGGCGGGCTGCTTCGCCACCATCGTGGCTTTTTAGTTGGCTTCCAGGTGATGCCTGTCTGTGCTGGGCTTGTCACTGGCTCGGCTAGTGCCCTGACTCGCTATTTGTCTTCTGGTGCTCACGGGATGTTGGTTCATGTAAAAAATATCTTTCCTTATCTTAATAAATACCGACTTCGGCCTTTCGAAAAGAAGCTAGACACCATATGCAACATGTAACCACATATGACACTGTGAAGTTAAAGCAAGCACCCGAGATGGTGGTTCATTGCGAGCGAGGTCATCAACTCCAGAGCTACGTTTACCGTCTCCATCTACTGACACTGCACCCTTTATAAGGCTGAAACATGTCTGGCCTATCCACGTACGACACTGGAGCAAATTTTCTGTTTTCTTTTCTGCTTCTCTCAAGGCAACAGAGTCTAAAATACCCTTGCATAAAAACACGATAGTGAGAGTATGGGTGAAGTGTGTGCAGTACTAGTGCACTGTAAAAGTAGCAGATAGTAGGTGGCTGAAAAATAAATGATAGGAGAGATATGATAGCTCTACAACATTGCATGGCAAACGAAATTAGATTCTACTCCGTATGGTTTTGTAATATATGAGCACAGGAAATGCAGGTACTCCTCCAGCACACCACGGCATGTGGTCCTATCAAGATAACGGTCGACTGAAAATTAATAGGCCAGTCGGTTTTTTATTAACCGTCTGATCTATAAGGAACGGGTAGATGGCCTTCATCTACCTCTCGCCAGTCACTGTTGACGATCTTTCCCGATCCGCCAGCGACCACCGGCCCAGACCCCTGCCTCCGCCGCCCCGCCCTCCCCTCGACCTCACACCACCGCCGTGCTTGGCAGTGCCCCAGGCCATCCCTTTAATCCCGACCGACCTCCAGATCGGGCGGCAGCAGCTCTAGGCCCCACACGCCCCTTAGATAAACACCGAGGCGCTGCTTCCCCGGCATAATAGGCGGACTAACGCCTATTACGCCGGGGAATGCTTCTGTTAATTTGGAATCAACTGACCAGGAATTGAAATCCAGGGGGGCGACGGACCTCTAGCTAAGGTGTAATAGTATATGAGGAGAAACCTTGTGCATCGTGAGTTACTAGGAACATATAGTATCAAGAAGAAGCGGTCAACTAGTGTCTTCTGTGGGATGAATACCGTGCAAGCAGACACGTAAGATTTGCACGAATAAGGGAAGAGGAGTACCATTTCCGGTTGCCAGTGTGGTGTCCTCCATATGTCGCGGCGATCTTCTTCTTTTTACCGGGGGAACCGATGTTTTGGAGGAGGGTGCAGCCTTGGACGAACCCATGGCCAAATTGTTGACTGTGTTGTCGTGGCTGTATGTCGGCGGAGGGGAAGAAGATCCGAGGCGGTGAAGGACGACGTAGCAGGAACAGCTCCGGTGCGGTGGACGGTGGCGAAGTTGGAGTGGCAGTGGCGAGGCGCAGGACGACGTGGTTGAACTGGCTCGGGTACGGATGGCTCGGCCTTGGCTTCAACTACTAGCCGTGGAGGGCGTTGCGGTTGAGATTGCGGTGGATGACGACGTCGGGGTATCGGCTCCGGCATGATGGAGGAGGGCGGCAGTTGATGGGTGGGATGGGGTGGCGGACGGAGGACGCCGGGGTTTAGAGGCTGGTGGAGAGGTAGTTTTGGCGCCCACGGAGTACGAATGGGGAATCGGACGGGGGGCGGGGGGAGCTAAGGGAGAACCATGTTTCGGTCTGGGATGCGCTTGTTTTTGGCTTTTTTGAACAAATGGGACGCGCTTGTTTTTGGATTTTTTGAACAGATGGGACGCGCCTGTTTGAAATTTGGGGAAGTACAAACTTTGCCCCCTCTTAAATTTTAGACCTACTACGGGTCGGGGGTAGGATGGTAATCCCAGGTGTCCCAAATAGTGGGCGGGAGCGATTTCGGTCGCGCGCATGTGTGCTTAGGTGGCCATTGTGTATGAATGTTTTTCAGAGGCGGTTGCGTGGCGTCTAGATGAAGCTACAAACCTACCCCGGTTTAGACCTTTGGACATCGGGCCGGTAGGTTTCACGGGTCGGAGTTAGAAAAGTAATTTCCTTCTACTACCAAACATTGGTCTCACATGGTGTCGGGCAAGTAGAGGCTCTTTTGGGGCTTTGTTCGAAATTTTGAAATAGAAGCATTCAAGTTTAGAGTACTCTTGAACTTTGAGGATTGACCTAAATAGACAATGTTAAATTTGACCTTGTATGTTTGGAAACCTCATTAAATTATCTGCTTCTTTGTGAAACTTTGACACTTGAAAATCCTATAACTACGATTATTTTGGAATGGAGGAGCTAAATTTGAATCTATTTTGTACACGACTATATATGCTATTATGTACAAAATCAGAGCAAAGATTGGTTCCCCCATAATTTAGGTATGATTTACAAATGCCATGATATCGAATTCAAATAATTGAATGGACTTCATGTTGAATTCAATTTTTTTAAACCACCTTAAGTTGAATTCAAATGTATGCTAGTTCATAGCTAGCTATTTATAATGTTCATTGTGTAACTTTTGTATGTATAATGTGCTTTACACACACACCATGAACTATACTCACGTTTATATTTGATTGCTAAAGCGATGCATTGTCTGGAGTTCAAAATACTAACTATGTGGATCAATTATGTCTAATAATAACATAGACATGCTCAAATTCGATAGAATCTAGATGTCTGATGGATCAATCACCGTTCCTTACGCGAATTGCAAATATCATGATCCCATCCTAATATTTGGATAAAATTTATATCTTTAATCAATGTGTACATCAGTCTTTTACGTGTAGTTTCATTCTCCATCGATGGTCTCTCACACATGCTCACACACTCTCTCCCGATGTGTCTTCCTCACAGACATGCTCTCGATATAAGCCTCCCTCACTCTCATAACAATTTACGACTATTTTCACTAACCTTTATCACAAGCACTCTTACTCTCACAAGCATACACACACAATCCCCATCGACCATTTCTATATATATAGACTTGCCTACGTGTCTCCTGTACACACATTATCTTTAGGCCCGTCTCTCACGCATTGTCTCACACCTCTCTTCCTAATCGACGAGTATGGTTCTAGCAGAGCATTCTGTAGGATGCCTCTTAAAGTTAGGTTGGATGAATAGTAATATCAGAGATAAGGGGTTACCTTAGTCCGAGGACCTAGGGTTACAAATCCTAGTCGGCTTTGTAAGTGGACACAGAGTCCTTCACGATTCTGCTATCTTTGTCTTGTATGACTAGTCATCCATGGGTCTCCTTAAATGCGTCACGGGCCGACCAATGTGGCGTAGGACGGAACCGAACCAAGGGCCTCACCTCGACCCACCGGACCTCACGCGGTGACACACCCTCTGCCCCCAGGTCTCGTTATCTTCTCACACCCACACATACAAACACAGACACCACACAAAAGAAAATTCTCCTCGTTCCCCTCCCCCCTTGCATATACACACTCAAGGGAATCTCTCGCTGTGACATCATATTCGTATCTCTCTCTAGACCTCTCTCATTTCTCGTGCTATCTCTCCCATGCCCCCTCCCCCGCCGGCCCCTCTATCCATGCCTCTCTCGAATACGTAATACACACACATGCCTCTCTAGGCCCTGCCAAATACATCAACTACACATTCACACATGTTACATCACGGACCCCATTGATCTAAAAAGCCCTCTATTCACGTTTATTTTGCATACAACATTCCTTTTGAATAAAAGTGTGGCCAAAAAATTATTTTAGAATTTCTACATAGATACAACCTTACAAAGTTATATGGAGGAGTATGAACGTTAATTTGCATGCATGGTGCCCGCAATGATATTTATTCCGCACTGTGAATTTTTATATTTTTATACTATATATAAAGTTAGTCATAATAAAGATAAACGAAGAGCATCTCTCTCTCCATCTCATACACCCCCTCTACACCCCTTTCACGTACACACACAAACTATATCCAGGTCCTCTAAAAGTAAGCCCCTAGCACATTCACGCATGTTTCATCTTTCTCTCGCGATATATACAGTGACGATCATTGTATTTGAAGCGAAAGCAGGATACGTACATTGGACTTCAGAATCCACTCATTGCGGTCACCATTTACATTTTGTGGTTATTATACAGTCACGGGCTTACCGTACAGCTCTGTATTTGCTCAAGACACGACTAGTTGACCAGTTAAACGCTCCACGTGGCACCTCTAGTGTTGCATCACATTATCTCACTACCGTTGGGCCCACCTATCAGCTTGTATCTACTGTACACTCTTGTAAAAAACAAAGTTGGTGATGATGGTGTGCCTGCCATCTTGCAATATAGGTCGTCCGATTTATATCTGACGGATAGGAAGGAAACTATCGCAATTTTGCAAAAAGGTACCCACACACCTCTCCACATTTGCAAATAAGGCCTTCCCTCGTTCATCCTTTTCTCTCTCAAGATAAACTAGTCATACAAATGCATCTTGATGTTACGTGGAACGCACAGGCATCTTGCTAGTAAGAATGAAAACAAATGACAAATAAATATTGGACGGTGGTTCAAAGTCATGACCGCGGGCACAGCGGACAAGGTGGCCTTGTATTGGTATACCGAGCCGTCTGTTTTAACACACACATGAGCTAGTGTGGTGATTATACACACACGCACGCATGCACACGAACTGCATGCACGCAACACTCACACGAACACATGCAGCCACGCACGCATGCAACACTTACACATACACACGCATCGACGCACATGAAACACTCACACACACATGCATGCATGCATGCACACATTGTCGGATTTCAGGTTCCGGCAAAACCCTTGAGGTTCGAACTCTGGGGTGCGCACGAAGATCTCTCCTCCCCCTAGCTCACACTCTCACCACAATCACAAAGCTCAGCACGTCGAACTCGTAGAACAAAGGACACATGGTTTATGCCGGTTCAGGCCACCGATGTGGTGTAATACCCTACTCCAGTGTGGTGTGGTGGATTGCCTCTTGGGCTAAGGATGACCAAGTACAAGGGAAGAATAGCCTCCTGAGGAGAGGCTCCCTTGAGCTCGGAGACTTGTGTGGTTGAGGGTGATCTGAATGGTCTTTCCCTATCAGTTGCCTCCTACTGTGGTGGCTAGTCCTATTTATAGAGGCCCGGGTCCTCTTCCCAAATGTAGGCGGGAAGGTATCCAACAACGACCAAATTTGAAGGGAGACAACTAGTACAAGTTATCCTGACAAAAGGTGGTCTTCGCCTGCTGAAGGCTCTGGTGGTGATGCCGCCCTGGGCTCCATGGTGACCTCCGTCCTGCCGTCCTGCTGGTCTTGGTCTTATTGCACCGATATGGAAAGCTTTGCTTGATTCCTCGGGACTCCTCGCCTGTGCTTGCCTCCTTAGCACCAAAGAGGAAACGAGTACGCTACGTGCGCTGGCGCCCGCCTGGACTTGGTCATCATGGCTTGCGTCACAGGGACCTCGCGAGGTGCCCCTCGCCTTGATCTCTCCGCCCCTCACGAGCTAGCCTGGTGAGGCCGCCCTCGAGGAGGTCTTGTGTTGTCTGCCTCGCGAGGCTTGGCCCCTCACGAGGGTCTTGAGTGTTCGCTGATGAAGATGGGCCGTACAGGGTCGCTGGTGGAGCCACGCCATGGGCCGCAGGCAGGCAAGTCTGGGGATCCCCATTCCTAGGACACCGATAGTAGCCCCCGGGCCCAAGGCGCGCTCGGACTTGGCTTCGAGGCGAATCCAAGGGGCAAGTATGGAGCACCGCGGGCCCCAACAACCTGCAGCCTCGATTGACGCGTGGTGATTGATGGGACGTGGGCATCTCCGCTTCTCCATGCTGCCTCGGCAACTGCCCGACTGACAAAAGGCTGGCATGGGCTGCATTTGCCTTCATTGCTTTCCTTCGCCTTGCTCCAGATCCCCTTTCTTGCTCCTTGCTTCCAGAGACTCCAGATCCGCCCGGATCCTCCTTCAAGCCTGCCACCAATGGCGCCCAAGAAAGCTCGAGCTGCTCCCTTGTCGTCTTGGTACGAGCCGGCGCTCGATGCGCCGAGCGTTTCGGAGAAGAACCTTGTCGCCATGCTCCTGATGATGGCGGAGGGTGATGAGAAGAGGCAGACTGTGCTCTGGGCTGGCTCCGCCGAACCAGAGGCCTCAGGCAGCACCTTCTACCCCTTCTTTATGAGCAGCATCGTCACCGGGCTAGTTCCCCCCTTCTCCAACTTCTTCTACTCCGTCCTTAGCCATTACAAGATCCACGCTCTCCATCTTCATCCCAACTCCATCCTCCTCCTGTCGATCTTCGCCTTCTACTGTGAGGAGTATATTGGAGTGATGCCGTCCGTGGCGCTGCTGCGCCACTTCTTCTTCCTCCGGATCAAGGAGGGCCACCGCTCTGGGTGCGTTTGCTTCGTCGCGGCCAACAAGACCAACACCATCTTGAAGGCCGGGAAGAAGGCCGAGGGCTTCAGGAGCAAGTGGGTCTTGATGGACGCCAAGTGCTCCAACCCCCGGCTGGTGCTGCCGATGGAGATGCCTGTGTCCCAGGAGGGGTGGCTTCACGCGAAGCTCACCAACTCCCGGGCGATGCAGGTGTTGGAGAGGATGACCGCCGACCTGAGGCCTGGTGACTCAAGGGCGGCGAAGCTGACGGGGGCCATGATCGTCAAAGAATTCATGAAGCAGCGTGTGGCCCCCCTTCAGGCGCGCCCGCACCCCTTGTGGAAGCTTGGAGACGAATGGGACGACCTCCGCCTGCGCCTGGAGGCCCTTTATGACGAGGAGTTGCGCTCAGCCCTCCGCTCCTTGGTTGGGGACGACCAAGGGTACCCGCCGGACTCCTTTGTTACCTTGTTCTGCCGCTCTGATGGGGCGGAGGCTGCCGCCGCCATGCCCGTCGTCGACGGGCATGGGCTTGTGCTGCCTACGCCGTCGAATGTCCCGGTGACGACGACCCCGGTGCACGTGTCTTCCTACGAGTCTCGGGAGGAGGAAGTGGCAGAAGAAGAGGAGGATGAGGAGCGCGACTTGGAGGCGACCCGCGAAGGGGTGGGGGAGACCTCCCCTTTGCGCAAGGGCGACATCCTACGCACCCTACCTATTGACGATGACGAGGACGATGCCCCCCTGGAAAGGGGGGAGCTGCGCACGGCAGGGGGCTCCACAAGGTTCAAGGTCAGTCCCCGGAGGAGGTCACCGGCCGAGGTTCCGATGAGGGGAAGGTCGGCGCTAATCTCCCAAGACGATGACCCTGTTCTGACGCTGCCTGGAGCTGCTTCTGGCCTATCTGCTGGCCCCCTCTTCAGTGCTTGGAGGCCGTGCGCCCGTGCCTCAGGCTGCGAGGCTTTCAGGTTTCAAGCTTAGGAAGTGGAGAGACTACACCGCGGTGGACCAGTAAGTATTCTCGTCCTGCCTTGTTCTTGCTTCTGCTGCTGATTCTTGGTGCTTCTCCGTTGGGCAATCAGGCCGACGCCTGCGGTGAATAAGAGCAAGGAGGAAGTGGTGATACTGCTAGGGACCAAATCGCCTGCGGCAGCCGCACCCTCCTCCGTGGGGAAGGGCAGTGATGGCGCTCGTGCTTCCCCAGCCTGATCATCCCCGCGAGACTTGGGGGAGCGTCCTCCGGAGGTGCCGACGTCTGGCTCGGCCGTTGGGGTCCCCCAAGTTCAGGAGCTTCTAGCCTCTCAGGCTATGGTGATGACATTGTCTCCTCCTCCTTCCGCCACACTCCTGACCCCGGATCCTTCCGCCTCCCCTGACATCCTGGAGCGCGCTCTCTCTGCGCTGACCCTACTGCGAGAGGATCTTCAAGGCACCGACCGTCACCTGGCGGCTGGGCGTCTGGAGCTGATCTCTAGCTGGCTTCACTCCGATGTGTCCATCCGGGTGGCATTGAGCCAGGCCGCGGCGGGCCTCCGAGAAGGACAGCAGGCTATCGCCCAAGCCGCAGTTGCTTGTGAGGTGGCGCTGAAGGACGCCGGGGCCGCCCAGGATCGTTGCCGATCGCTGGAGGCCAAGTTGGAGACCGTGCGCAACGAGCGTGCGACCGAAGCTCGCGACCGCAAGGCGGAGGAGGAGAAGATGAAGGCCCGAGAGGACGCTGTCAGGGGTCATGTCGGGGGTTGGGTGCGACATATGCCAACGGATGGCTTATCATGGTGGGGGCGAGTAGAACGTCGCCGGTGCCTGGAAACGGGATGAGGCGAAGACATGCACGCCGGCGAATCTTACCCAGCTTCGGGGCTCTCCGTGGTGATAACACCCCTACTGCTGCTCTGCGGGGTCTCCGCATGATCACTATGGTTAAGTGTTTACACGGTTGCTCCTTGAGCTGGGTCTGGTGGTGGGAGAGGTCAAGGCTAGCTCTCTCCCTCTATCTGGTGTGGTATAGAACTACTGGGATCCAACCCTTTGCATGGGTGCCCTGGGGGTTTATATAGGCCTACCCCCCAGGGGTACAATGGTAATTCGACTGGGCGCGGCCCCAGCCGTCAGTGCCTCCGACCTCCGGCTTCTCCGCCGACTGGTGGGCCCGCCAACTGGTGGGCCCCGCCGACTGGTCTGGTACGGAGCCGACAGGCCGCGTCCGCCGCGGGCGGGTCTTGCCGGCTGCTGATTACTGTAGCCGTGCTCCTGATGACGCAAGCTCGGTCATGGGGTCGTGGCAACAGCCCCGCCGCCTGGCGGGCGATCACTGTGGCCACTCCCCATCGAGGGGCCCTGGGGGAGGGCTCGGCCGACTCCCCCGGGCCGACTCCCGACGGGTCCGACTGGCGGTTCTCCCGCCGTCTCCCGAGGTCTCACTGACTGGTGGGCCCCGCTGCCTCCAGGCCATACAGACAAGCCGTCGTGGGCGCAGGACCAGGTACAGTGATGCTGATGTCAGGGCCGGCTGGGCAACAGTGCCACGCCGCAGGGAGATCTTCCCTAGTACGGCGCGCTGTAGCCATGCCTGCCCTTGGTAAGGGGCGGGGAGTGGGCTTCATTGTAGCGACGCCCCTGCCCCGTCCCCCTCGATGAGGTCACGGTTTGCTGGAGTCGCCGTCCGACTCCCCAAAGCCGGCTTCTCTGGAAGTCGCCCCAGGGACTCGGCCGTGAGCGGGCAGTCGGCCGTCTTGCCGTAGACTCCCCAGGAGGCGGCTCTTCGCCCTGTGGTCTTGAGGGGCGCAGCCTGCCCTGATGTCTTGATAGGTTATGGGCTTCGGGTTGGCCTACCCGTGGCCCATTAGTCCGACAGTAGTCCCCAAAGCTGGTGAGGCGTCGCGGACGATCGGCCGAGAAGCCTCAGCAGTTTCTCTTTCCTGGTGCTCAACATACGGTCTTGACTGACTTCTGCCGGGCTGACTAGAAGGAGTCGGACTCGCCCAACTCGGACTCACTCAATTCTGACTTGCTCAGTAGTTCGAACGTCTCGGCGGGATTTCAAGTGGCGTGCTAGCTAAGCTTCCAGGCCACTGCCCGTTCTTGGCCTGTCACGCGAGGGCACGTGGCCAGGCCATCCTGCCCGCCCACGCGCGCGACAGGACAGGCCCGTAGGCGGGGCCCGCCACTACCGCGCCTCGGCGCCCGAGCGGATCCGCTGCGGCCCGGTGGATGGTTAGGATTCCCGTGAAGTTACTGCGCGCAGTAACTTTACGTGGATCGTGGGGGGCGTGGGGTTGCGGGCACAGTAAATCCCCACGTCCGCCCCCTCGGCTTTGCAGCCCATGGGGCTATAAGTAGGGGGAAGAGGGGGGTACACGCGCCCCTCCTTCCCACTACCCCTTGCTTTCTTCCTCCTCGCAGCTCCTCGCTCTCCTGCTTCCTCGTCCCTTCTTCGCCCTACCGCACGCCCAAGCTCCGGCGATCACCACAGTGACAGCTCGCGATGAGCTCTTCCTCTGCGGCCGCGCCTCCCTCGGTGCGCTCCGGCACCTGGGACGGTTCCGAAGTCCATGAAGACAACATCGAGTTCGTCCGCCGGACCCGCCAGCTTCCCGGCGAGGACCGCGTGCAGGTGCGTCTCGCGCCGGAGGGGGAGATTTCCCCCGCCCCGCAAGAGGGCGAGCGGGTCATCTTCCGCTCGCACTGCCTGCGCGGGCTGGGGCTGCCGGCGAGCAGCTTCTTCTGGTCGTTCATGGAGTTCTACGACCTCCAGCCGCACCACCTCACCCCCAACACAGTGGTGCTGCTGTCCGCCTTCGTGGCTCTGTGCGAAGGCTTCCTCGGAGTCCTCCCCACCCTCGAGCTCTAGGTGGAGTTCTTCTTCTCCAAGCTCGGCACCCAGGCCGCGGGCGTGCCGGCTCAGTGCGGCGCCTTCATCGCCGTGCGAAGGACAGGAGCCGACAACCACTTCCCCTCCATCGCGCTGTTGAAGTCGGTGAAGATGTGGCAGCGGTCCTACTTCTATGTCAGGAACGTCGCCATGAGGGGCGACTGGGTCAATCTGCCGGCTTTCGAAGCCGGCCCGCCGGTTGGCAGACTGCCCAACTGGTCATACCGGGCCAGGTCGCTGACGCCTGCGGGAGCTGGCGCCATCACGCGACTCCGAGTGCTGACGCAGTCGGATGGTCTGACTGGTCCGGACCTGCTGGCCGCCTTCGTCTCGCGCCGAGTTCTCCCACTCCGAGGGCGCCCTCACCTGATATGCCAGATGAGCGTGGGCCGCGACCCGAGTCAGATGTGCACCAAGGACATGCCTCATGGAGAGGCGGCCCTTATGGTGAACTACCTCTCGGACAGCAGGCTCCCGGGGGACTGGCGATTCGGCAAGGAGCCATATTCCCGCGCCAACCCCCCGCCCATGGTGAGTCGCCTTTCTTTTCTTTCTTTGGATTGTCTTCTTCTTGCCGAGTTTTGTTCTGATCAGTCTGCTTTTGGTAAGAATCCCCTTCTTCACCCACCAGCCAGCACCTCGGGGCCGGCCCGTGAGTTCGTCGCCGATCGGGCGGAGAGCGACGTCGACGACCCCAATCTGGGGGCGGCGGCTCTGGAAGACGACGCCGAGGGAGGAGGAGGGACGACAGGCGACTTCAGGCCCTCGGCTACCTTCGCCGACTGGCCAGAAGACGACACCGAGGGAGGAGTCGCCCCTCGCCATCGGCCAGGAGCCAGCCAGCCGGGCACGGGCTCTTTTGCCGCGTCGGGCGCTCCAGGCGGCGGGAAGAAGCGCCGGGCTGCGCCGACTTTGTTCGGCAACCGGCCGAAGAAGCCCAAGGGCTCGGCTGCGGTGACCCGGCGGAACGAGGCAGCCGCGAAGGCCATCCGCTTCCGTAAGGAAGTGAAGAAGCCGCCGTTGGTCTCTGCATAAATATTCTGACTTCAAAGTTTATTCTTTCTTCCTGTTTTGTCTGAGTCTCTGCTCGCCCCTCTTTCTTCAGGGCTCTTCTCTCTCTTGAGCGGGTCATCGCCGGCTCCGTCATGGGGTCAGCGGAGACGCCCGCCACCACTCGGCGGATAGACCCCGCAGCCGACCTCCGGGAGGCGACGGAGCAGAATGCGCAGGAGAAGCGCAACGAAGACGAAGCCCTCCGCCTGGAGAAAGCGGAGGCCGACAGGGCGGAGGCCTCCGCTAAGAGAAAACTAGCGGAGGTCGAAGCCACCGCCGCGGCGAAGCAGCGGGCTGAGGAAGCCGCACACCGCCAGTCGGCCTTGCTTGTTACCCCGCTGAACTCTGCGCCGCCGCCCCCGGAGTTCACGGGGCAGACTGGAGAAGCCGGCGGGGAGAACCTCGTCGAGGAGAGGGAAGGCGGCGAGCCCTCTACTCCGGGCGTGAAAAACGTTCCGCCGCCGCCTCCACCGCCGTCTGAAGGCGTGCAAGGCGAGCGGCCAGCGGACCCTCCGGTGCCGTCGACCGAAGACGAGGCCGCGGCGAGGCTACTCCTCCAGGTCGGCTCGCCAGCGCGCCGTCGCCTGGAGAAGGCTACTTCGGCACCCTGCCCCCTGGAAGCCAGCACCGCCAGCTCGGCGGCTCCAGACGCCGAAGCGACGAGCGCCGCGCCTGTTGGGTGGGTGCGGGGAGGCGGCACAGGGCCGCTGAACCGGGCGCTCCTGGACGTCCAGGCGAAGCTCCGTGCTGAGGGCGACGCCCTCCAGAGCTGCACCAAGGCGTTCCTAGCGTCGCGGGCAGCCGTCCGGGTATGTCTTTTCTTTGGGCCTTTGTTTTTCTTGTTTCTCTCTGTGGGGGCACGCCAGCACACCCACTGGGTGTAGTCCCCAAGTTTCGGGCCAGCTGCTGAGCAGGCGGCCCGGAACTCCAATTGATGAACTTCTGGGTACTAACTTTGTCTGAAATGCTTGTTGCAGGATTACCACAACCTCCGCGTCACTGCCTTCAACCGTAATATTGAAGAGCTGGGCAAGCGGACCGCCGACTTGGCGGAGAGCCGGAGTAAGTCCTTCCCTCTTTTTTTCTTCTCTGCAGGGGCGCGCTAGCGCACCCGCGGGCTGTAGTCCCCGAGATTCAGGTCGACTGCTGGGCAGTCGGGCCGGATCTCCCCGGCGACCTTCTTTATTGACGACTGTTGTCTTTCTTTCTTTCCTTCAGGAGCCAATGCTGCTCTTCAACAGCAGCTGAGCGAAGCCAACTCCGCCCTACTCGCCAAAGGGGAGGAGTGCAGCAGGCTCGCCACAGAGCGCAATCTGCTGGCCACTCAGTTGGCGGAGCAGAAGGAGCTGCTTGCGAAGTCGCAGCGGGAGGCGGAGGAGACGGAAACCGCCCTCTTGCCCGAGTTCGTGAGCGAGCGCTCCTCCTGGTCTGACAAGGAGGCGCTACTGTCCTCCGGCTTCCACGAGATTGAAGACATCGTTGATGGTGAGTCTCCTTATTTTCTTTCTTCAAGCTGCCGACTTAGATCGTGTCGATTCTTGGTTTTTGACTTGCTTCTTCGTTTCTTCGTGTCCTTTGCAGACTTCTTCCCTGGGCAGTCGCAGGCCGCTATCCAGGCCATCGAGGCCGATCGCGAAAGTCGGAGGGTGGAGGGCGCGGAGATCACCGCCGATGCCCCCCGGACTCTTGATGAGCACATCTTGAGCATCGAGGCTCGCCTTCGGCCGGCTCACCGGATGCTGCGCCGGCTTCAGTGCGTCGGTGCCCAAGCGATTTCCGCCCTTTGGCCGGATATGCAGGCTCTGCGCACCCCCAGCCTGACGGCCAACTGGTTGGAGGTCGTGGCTGGTCACCTCGAGGCCTGGAAGGGCTCTTCGGCCCGGGCAGGAGTGCGCCGGGCCTTGGAGTTCGTCAAGGCGTGGTACCCGGGGCTGGATTTAGACCGGTTGGCCACGCTTCAGTCGGAGGCCCAGCCGGAGCTGGCGGCTGTAGAAGACACCCTCGTCAAGTGTGCTGCGGCAATCACTGAGTACATCGACACGAGCATCTTCGTCCCCGAGCGGTCTGAAGACGGCGAGGAGGTACCGCCGGAGTGGTTTGGGATGAACCCAGACTACGGCGAAGACTCAGCGGAGGTGATTGGCTCCAGCGTCGAGGAGGAGGATGAGGCGGAGGATGAGGGCGAGGCGGAGGCACCAGAAGATGGAGCAGACAACCAGCCCCAGCCCGACCGCGCCTCCAGCAACGAGTCGCGTGCGACTGACCCGACTACTGTCGGAGGCAATCAAGCCGAGACTAGCCGGCCGACCGCCCCGACGCCTGACGCTGGCGCCTCCTCCGACCCCCCGAATCCGTTTGCCGCCTCCTAAGCTGCCGCTGTGTCTTTTGTTTTATCTGCTTCAGTAGTCTTTTAAAGAACTTGTTAATTCGCACAATTCCACCCGCGGGGTGTATTTTGAACCTCTACTCGACAACTCGACCAAGGGCCTATGTTATATATATATCTATCTTTTCTTGCTCATTGTTCTTTTGGCTGTTTTCCTTTGCCGCTTTCTCTTAGTTGCCTGTCTTGCCAATCGGACAACTGCTTCTGCGGACTATTGCTGGGTCAAGTGCTAGGCTACTTTGGGAATGCAATTACTTGGCCGATTTCGAGATTGTTTGAGCAAATTGGATAGAAAACGACAATCCGACTGTCTGAGAGTCAGTTTGCGAGAAAGGCTGGAAGCCGTCTTGAGCTATGTTTTACACTTTGAGTCCTTAGCCATTTTTCATGCGAGCACCCATTCTACCTTACCCCTGCCCACCGTACAGTCGCTCTGCGAGCTGCGGCTTCTGACAGAAGACGGCTTAGGTGTTACACACTACTTGTCCGGCTGCAGGAAGCATTTCATAGTGCAAGGCGGCAAGTCCCCGGGCCGACTTGTCGAGCCCGGTGCCAAGCGGCATGACAAAGAGTAACATACTTGTAGGCATAATTTTTATCATATAGACAAAAGAGGGCAGTCCCCGAGCTCGTCTCGGGGGGCCCGAAGTCTTGGTACTTTAATACAAAAGGTAGCGTGGTACATACTGCATCAACTATAAAATCTTCGGAGAAGATTTGCATTCCATGGCCGCCCTGTCTCCTTGCCGGAGTCGTCCCTCTTGCATGCTCGGGGCTTCTGAGCGTCGATTAGGTAGTAGGAGTCGTTGCCTAGTACTTTGCTGATGATGAAAGGGCCTTCCCAAGGCGGCGACAGCTTGTGCTGGCCGGCTGTTCGCTGGATCAGCCGGAGTACAAGGTCGCCTTCTTGGAAAGATCTTGGCCTGACCTTCCTGTTGTGGTATCGGCACAGGCTCTGCTGGTATATGCTGGACCGGTTGAGTGCCAACAGCCGGCCCTCTTCCAGCAAATCGATGCCGTCTTGTCGTGCTTCTTCTGCTTCCTCCTCGGTGTACATGGTGACTCGTGGGGAGTCGAACTCTATGTCCGTTTGGATGACGGCTTCGGCACTGTAGACGAGGAAGAAGGGCGTGAAGCCGATTGACTTGTTTGGAGTCGTGTGCAGACTCCAGAGGACGGCTGGCAGCTCGTCGAGCCAGCAGCCAGCCGAGCGCTCCAGAGGCTCGATCAACCGAGGCTTGATGCCGGATAGGATGAGGCCGTTTGCTCGCTCCACTTGGCCGTTTGACTGCGGGTGGGCGACGGACGCTAGATCCAGTCGGATGCCCTGTGTTGCGCAGAAACGGGCCAAGGCACCTTTGGCAAAATTTGTGCCGTTATCGGTGATGATGCTGTGTGGTATGCCGTACCGAATTGTGATATCAGCGATGAAGGTCACGGTAGTCGGACCGTTCAGTTTCTTAATTGGCTTCACTTCCGCCCACTTGGTGAACTTGTCCACTGCGACAAGTAGGTGAGTTAGACCACCTCGTGCTGTTTTGAATGGTCCCACCATGTCTAGACCCCAAATTGCGAAAGGCCAAGCAATGGGGATGGTCTTGAGCGCGGAAGCCGGCTGGTGCGGCTTGGAGCTGAAATTCTGGCACCCTTTGCATTTTTGGACCAACTCCTTGGCTTCTTCCAAGGCAGTCGGCCAAAAGAAACCGTGCCGAAAAGCTTTGGCGACGAGTGCTCTTGAAGCCTCATGGTGGCCACATTCACCTTGATGGATGTCTTTGAGGATCGCCTGGCCTTGCTCTAGCTCTACGCAGCGCTGGTAGACACCAGTGACGCTGCGCCTGACCAGCTCTCTGTTGATTACGGTATAGGCTGCTGCCCGGCGTTGTACTTGCCGAGCTGAGGTCTCATGAGTTGGTAGCTCTTTGTTCACCAGGAATTTGAGGATGGGCTAGGCCCATGAGGGTGTTGCTATTTCTTCGACTACCAGAACTGCGACTTGGACGAGGGCGACTGGGCTGGGAGGCGGCGGGCTGGAGTCAACAGCCGCTTGCTGGGCTGATGAAGTCCCCAGGCCGACTGGCTCGGTCCTTGGGCCGAGTTCTGGAATCTTCGAGTCCGTCACCGCAGTCCCCGGGCCGGGGTCGACTGTGGCAGCTTTGGAGTCGCCCGCCAAAGTCCCTGTTCCGACTGCCGGAACTCTGGAGTCGGATCCGCCGTCTTTGGGAGGAGCCGGCACAAAAATGGAGTCTGATTCTGGTGATGGCTTGACAGGCGGCTTGAGGAGGCGTTGAAGGGCGACGCCAGATGGTATTGTTTGGTGGGTAGAGCCGATTCGTGCCAAGGCGTCTGCTTGGTCGTTGTCGTTTCTTGGCACATGGAGGAACTCGCACCCTTCGAAATACTCGCTGAGTTGCTGCACGAGGAAACGGTAGCTCGCCATGTTTGCGTCTTTCTCGTCCCAGTCGCCAGATGACTGCTGGACCACTAAGTCCGAGTCGCCATAACACAAGATCCGGCGGATGCCAAGTTCTTTGGCAAGCCGGAGCCCGTGAATGAGCGCCTCGTACTCGGCCACGTTGTTGGAGGGAGCAAAATGGATTTGCAGTGCATATTTGAGCTTGTCGCCTTTGGGAGAGGTGAGGACGACGCCGGCTCCCAAGCCGGTGTGCATCTTGGAGCCGTCGAAGTGCATCCGCCAATGGGTGGAGTCAGGCGCTGGAGGCAGGTACTGGGTCTCAGCCCAGTCGACGAGGAAGTCGGCCAGTGCTTGTGATTTGATGGCGGTGCGGGGCTGGTAGTAGATGGTGTAAGGAGCCAGCTCTATGGCCCACTTGGCCACTCGACCAGAGGCATCTCGGCTACCGATGATCTCGGCAAGTGGAGCTGTGCAGACCACCATGATTGGATGCTCTTGAAAGTAAGGCTTCAATTTCTTGGCAGCAAAGTGCACGCCATAGCACATCTTTTGGTAGTGGGGGTAGTTCTGCATGGAGGTCGACAGTACCTCGCTCAGGTAATATACTGGTCTCTGGACAGGTAGCGCCTTGCCTTCCTCCTTGCGCTCTACTACAATGACTGTGCTGACTACTCGGCTGGTGGCGGCAATGTACAGGAGCATAGGTTCCTTGGGAGTCAGGGCCGCCAGGACGGGTGGAGTAGTCAGCATCTTCTTCAACTGGTGGAAAGCTTCGTCTACCTTATGGTTCTACTCGAAAAAGTGGTCTTCTTCATGAGTTGGTATAAGGGGAGAGCTTTCTCGCCCAGCCAAATGATGAATCGGCTGATGGACGCCAAGCAGCCGGTGAACTTCTGCACATCCAGCAGTCGGCTAGGTACCTCCATTCTCTCGATGGCCTTGATTTTTACTGGGTTGCATTCTATGCCGTGTTCAGAGACCAGGAAACCTAGCAGCTGGCCGGCTGGTACTCCGAAGACACACTTCTCAGGGTTGAGCTTGATCTGGAACAGGTGTAGGTTCTCAAAGGTCTCCTTGAGGTCTTCCAGCAACGTTCCTCGCTTTTCCGTCTTTACCACCACGTCGTCCACGTAAACGTGGGTGTTCCTGCTGAGCTGCTTGAGGAGGCACTTCTGCATGCAATGCTGAAAGGTGGCGCCGGCATTCCTTAAGCCGAACGTCATGGTGAGGTAGCAGAATGCTCCAAACGGCGTGATGAAGGCGGTCTTCAATCTGTCAGCCGGGTTCAGCTTGATCTGGTGATATCCTGAGTATGCATCCAAGAAACTCAACAGCTCGCATCTGGGTGTGGAGTCTATCACCTGATCAATTCTCGGTAGAGCAAACGGGTCCTTGGGGCAGGCCTTGTTGAGGCTCGTGTAGTCAATACACATTCGCCATTGCTTGTTCTTCTTTAGCACCAGGACCGGATTTGCCAGCCACTCTGGGAAGAAAACTTCCATAATGAAGCCGGCTGCTAGGAGTCGGGCTATCTCTTCTCCGACAACTCTTCTCTTCTCTTCTGATAAGCAGCGCAGGGGCTGCCTGACTGGCTTTGCATCAGATCGGACGTGTAACCTGTGCTCGGCGAAATCCGTCGGTACACCTGGCATGTCCTTGGGAGACCATGCGAAGATGTCCCAATTCTCACGGAGGAAATCGACGAGCTCGCCTTCCTATTTGCTGTCGAGGTTTGCACCTACGACGGCGTACCTCTCTGGGTGCTCCGGATCCAAGGGTATCTTCTTTGTCTCTTTGGCCGGCTTGAATGAACCTTCGGCTTCTGACTCCTTCGGGTCGGGCGATATCTCCGGCTGCTTGCTGGCCATCGCCACAACTCGCTCAAGGAGTCGCTTCTCGGCTGCAATCACCAGGGACTTGGCCGGCCGACTGCTCTCGGCCGCGCAAGCGGACAACTTCCGGTAGTCGCCGGCCACAGTCAGAATTCCCCTGGAACTGGGCATCTTCATCTTGAGGTAGGCATAGTGGGGGACCGCTATGAACTTGGCCAAGGCGGGCCGGCCAAGTAGCGCATGGTATGGGCTCTCAAGGTCCACTACCTCAAACCAAACAGACTCTCTTCGGAAGTGATCTTTGTCCCCAAAGAGGACGTCAATCAGGATCTTGCCGATTGGTGAGTAGGAAAGCCTACAAACAATGCCGTGGAACACAGTCCGGCTATTCTGAAGCTGTCTCTGCTTGATTCCTAACTTCTCCATGGTGTCCTTGTACAAGATGTTGATGCTGCTGCCCCCATCTATCAGAACTCGCGAGAAACGCGCGGCCCGTTTGTCCGTGGCAAAGGTGGTGTCCAGGACCAAGGCGTAGGAGCCCGGACTCGGCATCACTTCTGGGTGGTCAGCCCTGCTCCAGCTGATGGGCCTCTCAGACCAGTGCATGAACTCTGGCGTCTCTGAGGCTACTGCGTTCACCTCTTGTCGCTGCAGCCGCCTGCTGCATCGATCATCAGCCACACTGGTGAACACCACGTAGGCTCCGTGCTCTTCAGGGTATTCGTCTTGTACTGCGCCGACTGGCCTGACTGTCGGCTGCTGGGGCGGAGGCAGAGGCGGCTGCCCAGCAGGCGGGGATGGCAGGAGGCCGTCTCCCTTGGCGATCCTGGTGAGCCAGTGACACTTCCGGGTGGTGTGATTTGACGGCTTCGCGCCGCTGTGGAACTTGCAAGGTCCATCCAAGGTCTGCTCGTAGGAGAAGGCCAGCAACCAGTTCGGCTTGCCACCTTTCTGTCACTTGGGCGGAGGCTGCT
Source organism: Triticum urartu (assembly GCF_003073215.2). Lineage (NCBI taxonomy): Eukaryota > Viridiplantae > Streptophyta > Magnoliopsida > Poales > Poaceae > Triticum > Triticum urartu. The sequence continues at coordinate 622,650,875 of NC_053024.1, forward strand.
CTTCTGGATGTTGGGCTTCAACGGTTGCGACCTGCCGGCTGCTCGAAGCCGGCTGCGAGGCCTTGCGCTTGTTGTCGCCCTGCTGTTGTCGCCGGCCGGCATCCGCCGCCGGAGTTCTTGGAGCTGGAGGAGCTACTTTGCTAGTCTTGCTGATTCAAATTTCCATCTTCATGGAGGAGTCGGCTGTAGCGTACTTGTCCGCTATGATCAGCAGCTCGTCAAGGGTTTCTGGCTCGTCGCAGAGGAGCCTGTGCTTGAGGAGGGTGCCTTCTCGGCACCCGGCTGTGAAGTACTCGATGGCCTGCACCTTGTGCATGCCCTCACAGGAGTTCCGGAGCTCAGCCCAACGCGTGAGGTAGTCGCGAGTCGACTCGTGAGGACCTTACACGCACAAGGAGAGCTGACGAGGCTTGGGAGGACGCTTGTATGTGCTGGTGAAGTTGCGGACGAATGCTTCAGTGATGTCGACCCAGCTATTGATGTTGCGGGGCTTTAGGCTGTTCAGCCATGTCCGGGCTGTGCCCTGGAGCATGAGCGGAACGTAGTTTACGGCGACACGCTTGTTGCCGTTTGCTATGCTGACAGCCGTGGAGTAGTCGACTAGCTAGTCTTCTGGCTTCACGGAGCCGGTATACTTGGGCGTGTCTCTTGGGAGCGTGAACCCTCTGGGAAAGGGCTCGTCCCGAATGCGGGGCCCGAAACAAGGCGGACCCAGCTCATCTTCTTCTTCCAACGCCAGGGACCGGTGAAGTCGGTCGATCCGGTGGCGGGCGTCATTCTCTCCAACTCCCTCTCGGCGGCCAAGGCGGTCACCGAGAGTCGGATGGTCAACAGGCGGCGGGGAGACTCACCTCTCCTTGCGGGGAGGAGGAGGCAGACAGTTGTCCCGTCGTTCCACTGCTCTCGGGCGGCCGTGTCGGTCGTGCTCTATGGTAATCCGAGTTCGATTGTGGCTGACAGCCGGCTCCTTGTCCGTTCTTCCTCGGGCACTGCCAGTCGGCGTCCGAGACGTCGCGCCTTGATCTTGGCATGGGTTGTCGTTTGGCCGCTGCGGCACCTCCGTGCGGCAGCCGGCCTCGTTCTGCGCGGCGGACGCGTCGAGGAGCCGTTGGACTCGCTTCATCATGAGGTGGCGCTCTTCGCCCTCGAAATTGTCCAGCTCATCCGCCGCTGCCTGGGCGGCTCGGATGTTCTCCGCTGGCGTGGCATACACGGGGCGGCTAGCCCCAAACAGGCTGGCGATGGCTACGCCGCGCTGCTGAACCACGCCAAGGCGGCTGGGCCCTGCCGGGGCCGGCGAGCCGCCAACAGCGCGATCCATCTCCCGCTGGTAAGCTTCTGACAAGCGTCTCATGCTGGCCAGCTTCTTCGCACCTTGAACAAGCTGAAGGCAGCGCGCTTCTAACGTCTCTGCGTCAGCATCTTCCGGAATGGGCGCAGCTAGGTCTTGCAGCGCCGCGCCGAGCGAGTCGGGAGCCCCTCCGCCAGGGAACTCGTCATGACTGATGACCAGCACCTCAGTGACGGTGCTTCTATCGCTCTCCGCGTGGGGGAGGGGTTCGTCATAGACCACCACGTTGGTGGGGAACGCGTCGACCGATGCGGTGTCGGAGTCGACCAGCATCGGGTCGGTGGAGCCTACGGACTCCATGTCTATGGCAGGCTCACCGGAAACGTGGAGCTGATCGAGGAGGCCCGCGAGGAGGTTTTCGGGGCCGCCCGCGCCTGCGTCGGATGTAGGTTCGTCGGAGAGGCGGACCTCGCCGACAAGTTCGGCCAAGGAGCTGGCGGCGCAGGCAATCTCAACGCCGCGCAGCGCGTCGACGCAAACTTCGTCTGGCGTGCCTGGCTGGCTGCGCTCGCCAGGGAGGAAAAGGGTTCCCGTCTAGAACAGATCTCCGGACAGCGGTGCACCATGCCCCACGGTGGGCGCCAAATGTCAGGGGTTGGGTGCGACATATGCCAACGGATGGCTTATCATGGTGGGGGCGAGTAGAACGTCGCCGGTGCCTGGAAACGGGATGAGGCGAAGACATGCACGCCGGCGAATCTTACCCAGCTTTGGGGCTCTCCGGGGAGATAACACCCCTACTGCTGCTCTGCGGGTTCTCCGCATGATCACTATGGTCAAGCGTTTACACGGTTGCTCCTTGAGCTGGGTCTGGTGGTGGGAGAGGGCAAGGCTAGCTCTCTCCCTCTATCTGGTGTGGTATAGAACTACTGGGATCCAACCCTTTGCATGGGTGCCCTGGGGGGTTTATATAGGCCTACCCCCAGGGTACAATGGTAATTCGACTGGGCGCGGCCCCAGCCGTCAGTGCCTCTGACCTCCGGCTTCTCCGCCGACTGCTGGGGCCCGCCGACTAGTCTGGTACGGAGCCGACAGGCCGCGTCCGCCGTGGGCGGGTCTTGCCGGCTGCTGATTACTGTAGTCGTGCTCCTGATGACGCAAGCTCGGTCATGGGGTCGTGGCAATAGCCCCGCCTCCTGGCGGGCGATCACTGTGGCCACTCCCCATCTCTTCTTGATTAAAGGCGCGTGGGCCCCGGGGGAGGGCTCGGCCGACTCCCCCGGGCCGACTCCCGACGGGTCCGACTGGCGGTTCTCCCGCCGTCTCCCGAGGTCTCACTGATTGGTGGGCCCCGCTGCCTCCAGGCCGTACAGACAAGCCGTCGTGGGTGCAGGACCAGGTACAGTGATGCTGATGTCAGGGCCGGCTGGGCAATAGTGCCACGCCGCAGGGAGATCTTCCCTAGTACGGCGCGCTGTAGCCATGCCTGCCCTTGGTAAGGGGCGGTGAGTGGGCTTCATTGTAGCTACGCCCCTGCCCCGTCCCCCTCGATGAGGTCACGATTTGCTGGAGTCGCCGGCTGACTCCCCAAAGCCGGCTTCTCTGGAAGTCGCCCCGGGGACTCGGCCGTGAGCGGGCAGTCGGTCGTCTTGCCGTAGACTCCCCAGGAGGCGGCTCTTCGCCCTGTGGTCTTGAGGGGCGTAGCCTGCCCCGATGTCTTGAAAGGTTATGGGCTTCGGGTTGGCCTACCCGTGTCCCATTACTCCGACAGGTCACGATGCCGAGCTGGAGCAGCTGGTGCAGGCGCAGGCCGCGGAGTGTAGCCGGCTGGGGAAGCTGGAGCAGAAGATGAAGGCGGAGAAGACCGGGTTGGAAGTCAAGGCGAAGGTCCTAGCTGAGGACCACTTGGCCTTCAAGTCCCTTAAGGAGAGGTCCCGTGTGGCGCTGCGGCCACTCTATGAGAAGGGCTTGGAGGAGCCACTAGCGACAACCGACGAGGTCCCCACCCAGTTGCTTCCTCATCTGGTCGCGGCACTTGAGGATGTCATGGACGGGATCGGCCCCTTGGTGGAGGGGGAAGCCCGCACGCTTTCCTTGGCCGTGTTGACGCGCGTCTTCACCCATCTCCATCTTCTTGATCCTGGCGCCAACCTTGACGAGCTGCTGGAGCCTGTGGATGACGAGTGCTGCGTAGCTGCTGCCGAAGCCGTGAAGGGCTAGGTGGAGGCTTTGCTGGAGAAGTTCCATGCCTTCGACCCCGCGCCCTCAACTGGTGGTGCTGTTGAACCAGCAACTCCAGCGGGTGGCTCAGGCGAGGGCAACATCACTGTCGAAGGGGCGCCTCTTGCAGGCGATGGCGCTGTCCAGGGATGATGAGATGACTTGCTAGCGACTCCTTTCCCTGCTTTGCTTCTGCAACACGTACCATGCCTCGTGAAGGCGTTAACTTGTGTTTGGTGTTAGAGAACAGTATGTTTTGTAATATTCATTTGAATTCCATGATTTCCTTCTTGTTTGCACTACAAAAAAAGACACATCCGTGACATTTTGGGCTGAACGAATTTTTTTCCTGTCATACATATGACACTTCTATGACGATAATTGTGACAAAACCCGGTATCATCATAGATGTGGTGGGCTCCTACTTCTATGACAAAAAATCATGACAGAAAATGGGCTTTTTGTCCTGGGCGGGCCGGAGACGCAGCTGCATGACATTCTTTGGGCCGTCCATGACGGAAAAAACCGTGGTAGAAGCGAGGGGGAGGAAAATTTCGGGGAGTTCCTGGTTACGGTGGGAGGTCAGGGGCCGAGCGATGCGCGCTTCTCTCATACACGTACGCGCGTGTGTGCGAGGCGTTGGCTCTAACTAAACCCGAGCGAGGCGTTGGGCTCTAAGTGAACCTGAGCGATTGCACTGCAGGCTACGCGTTACTGAACCCGAGCGATTGATCGATGGCTGTTAACTAAACCCGATCGAGCGATTCCTTCGCTACTGCTGCTAACTGAAGCCGATCGATTGGATGAACAGTGAGCGTTGCCGGGGGGGTTGGATGAACAGTGAGCGGTGGCGTTGCCTCTGGATGAACAGGACCCCGTGGTGTGGTGGAGGGCTGGATGAACAGTAGACGGTGGAGGGGTGCCCGTGGAGGGGTGGATGAACAGGACCCCGTGGTGTGGAGGGAAGGATGAACAGTAGACGGTGGAGGGGTGCCCATGGAGGGGTGATTGAACAGGACCCCGCGGTGTGGAGGGCTGGATGAACAGTAGACTGTGGAGGGGTGCCCGTGGAGGGGTGGTTGAACAGCACTCCGTGGTGTGGAGGGCTAGATGAACAGTAGACGGTGGAGGGGTGGTTGAACAGTAGCCGGTGGAGTAGCACGCGGTGGAGGCTGGAGGAGGTCGACGGTGGAGATGAACAGTATCCCGTGGAGTCCCGTTTTGTGGTACGCCACACCCCTCCCGGTGAACAGGCCCCCCGTTTCGACCGTAGCACTCCAACACAAGTCTGTTTCGTCCGTTTTGCGGTACGCCACACCCCTCCCGATGAACAAGATCCTGTTTCAAACGCGGCCGGTCGAACACAAGGCCGTTTCCTCCGTTTTATGGTACGCCAGGCCTCGTTTCCATTGCCTGTTCTGTCCAAGCCCTCCCGATGAACACGACACATTTTGTTGCCTCCCCATGAACACGATGCATTCCGTTGCCTCCCCATGAACACGACACATTCCGTTGCCTCCCCATGAACACGACGACGATGCTGTTTCTCCATTCTGACCCAGCCATGTACACGAACCCTCGCCGTACGTATGCGCGAGTAGGCGTTCGAGACCCCGCCCATATGTACACATATCTGGCCGTATTTTCTTTATTGCACCCTGACCACTGTACGTACGTGTACATGCTACGTGCGTGCCTCTACTACGACACGTGCGCGCCTCTACATCGACCAGTATATATGTACGTACACGTTCGCAACCAGAATGACAACGCTACATACGCTTCGACCAGGTGGGTCCCGACTGTCAGGCACTTCCTTGCGTGCAAAGATGTAGCTGGTGGGTCCCAACAGTCAGGGGGCGAATCGTTTTGTTTTTTTGCCCGGACACACTTCCTTGCGTGCGAAGGTGTAGCTGGTGGGTCCCAGCAGTCAGGGGGAAACGTTTTTTTCATGAAATACGGTGGCCCGTCCGGTGGGTCCCCGCTGTTAGGTGGAGGAATAATTATTTTGCACGTAATAAGGAGGCACTTCCTTGCTGCGGCCGTGGACCCAGCTGTCAGCCTCTCCACGTACAGTCCACGTCCGATGGAAGTCGTTCCTTGACCACGTTGACCACGCTGCGCCGAGAGCACCAGGGCGGTGGACGATGGCAAGGCCTAGGAAGGGGACGACGGGGAGCCGGGGAAGACGCAGCAGTGGAAGCCCACGCGGAGAGGAGTATGAGGGTTCACTGGTTCGGCTGCGGTGTTAGGCTGCCATCGCCGCAGGGCCTGGCCAGCGGTGGGAATAGTAGGGGGCGGTGAGGCCTCCGCGGCAGCATAGCCAGCCATGGGAGGCAGGAGCATGCGGCACGACCGGCGCTGCTTTGGGCGGCTGGAGCAAGAAGACCAGAGGTTGAAGAAGCACTACGGCCGTTGGATGGACATCGTACGGTCTCTGGAGCTAGAATCGTTCATATTGACTAAAGTTGACAAAGGCCCCCGTCCCAGTCAACTTAGTAGGCCCACAAGTCAGCCACCCACCATGGTGGGTCCCAGCTAGCAGGGGGAGTATTCATTTTTTTGTGCGTAATAAGGAGGCACTTCCGGTGGGTCCTAGCTGACAGCGGGGGGAACGTTTTTTCACGAAATACGATGGCCTATCCGGTGGGTCCGAGCAGTTGGGGGAAACGTTTTTTCGCGAACTAAGGTGGCCCGTCCGATGGGTCCCTCCTGTAAGGTGGATGAATAATTATTTTGCGCGTAATAAGGAGGCACTTCCTTGTGGCCGCCTGGACCCAGCTGTCAGCCTCTCCATGTACAGTACTCTTCCGATGGAAGTCGGTCGTTGACCACGCCGCACCGAGAGCACCAGGGTGGTGGTCTGGACGACAGCGAGGCCTAGGAAGGGGATGACGCGGAGCCGGGGAAGACGCAGCAGAGGAAGCCCGCGTAGAGAGGAGTACGAGGGTTCACTGGTTCGGCTGCGGTGTGAGGCTGCCGTCGCCGCAGAATAACAGGGGGTGTGGGTGAGTGGAGGGATGGCCTGGCCAGCAGTGGGAGTAGTATGGGGGCGGTGAGGCCTCCGCGGCAGCACAGCCGGCCACGGGAGGCAGGAGCAGGCGGCACGACCGGCGCTGCTTTGGGCGGCTGGGCCAAGAATACCAGAGGTTGAAGAAGCACTACGGGCGTTGGATGGACATCGTACGGTCAATGAAGCTAGAAACGTTTATTATTGACTAAGTTGACAAAGCCCTTGGTACGCTCCAACTTAGTAGGCCCACAGGTCAGCCTCCGAAACGGTGCGCCCCAGACGTCAGGGGGAGGAATCATTTTTTGGGTGGCCGAAGCTAAGAATATCCGAGATTGAAGAAGAAGCACGACATCCGTTGGATAGACATCCAACGGCCACTGCTGCTAGAACCGTGTGTTGACTATAATAAGTTGGCAAAGCCTTGCATACACGTCAACTTATTTTTTCAGGGGACGCGTCACTTAGTAGGCCCACAAGTGTGTGGCCGAGAAGTTATAGACCATTTGCATTTTGTAAGAATGTACAGCCCATTTTGGAATTCTAATGGAATTTACAACAGCCCATTTATAGTTTGTTAAAAGTACAACCCACTTTCTAGCTAGGACAATGATTAATAATTTCAACCAACCGTTGAAGACAGAATTCAATAAAATTTCCCACATTTTGATGGGCTTCGAAATATTTTTATCCCGAAATTTCTAGTCAGATTAAATATAAATTTGTATTGCGTAAAAATCCAACGAAACATTGCGTGCGCAACAATGAAAATTTAAGATTTTCAAAATCTATAAATAATATTTTATAAACTAATTTCGTGTTTGGTGCATTTTTTTATAGTTACTGCCCAGTTTTTATAATTACATCCCATTTATTATTTTTTAAAGCCCATTTTCCTGTTAAGCCTAATGCATCCGTCCTAGGAAAGATTTGCAACCCAGCGGGGCGGAGAATAACAAGTTGACCTTGCCTGGGTATTCCTCAAAAAGACGTATAGCTGGGCTAGCCATTTTCATCTTGAAAAAATTAGTATCTGGGCTGGATATCTGTCCTGGGTTAGACGGGCCACAGCCCGCCCAGTTAATACCCTGCTCTCCTCTGAACAACAACGTAATCATTGCCAAGAAAAACTCTAGTGCTCACGCCTCAAAAACACAAATACTGCTCGAGCTGCTTGGTCCCAGCTGTCGGCCGCACCTTGTGCAATTCTCTCGTTTATATTTACTACATAGGTTGACAATGGTGTGGGACCATGATGTCAGGAAACCAAGAGAAAGCAAAAAAATATAGTTGTACATAATAAGGAGGCACTTGCGTACGTACGGCTATGGCCCTAGTGGGTCCCTAGTGTCATCCAGTCAAAATAAAGTCATCTCCTGAATCCTCATGTTCGTTGGCGATGTTAACAATGCTCGGCGCCACGGCGAGCGCAACAACTCGAAGGACAACAGAGAGGGCCTCGCGGGCCCTAGGATGGTCTGATACAGCGCCCGCTACTCATTCAGGAAGCCAGGATCATCAGACACCTATGAGCACCTTCGAGAAACTAAGACGACATGAAACGGTAAGGCCGCGCTTGGGAGCTCTGGTTTATTTCAAACCTGTATTAACCTACAAGTGTAGTTTACTCGTCATCGAAAACAATGCGTAAAATACAGGCGTAATGAAACCGAGGGCCCGAGGTCTGTAAGTAAAACCAGCGGGTTACGCGTGTAATTTGAGAGACCAGTGTATATTTTACGAGCACTGCTATATGGACGACATTACCAGACGATACATGCACGACATGCATATCATGTCATCCATGGGCAAGGCTGAAACAGCAACTAACGGCTGGATTAGCAATCGTCCGAGTGTCATTCAGCGTTTTTATCGTGTGTCAAGTACTTCCGATATTTTACTAGTCGAAATCGACTAACCAAGCGCCTTCGCCTTCGCCTGAGACCATCTGCTTTAATTTACAAGCGTCAGTTTAACAAGCGGTTTTGGTTGGAAAACGACGATCCAATCATGACCTAATATCATGAGTTGGTCGGAAGATCATATGGTTTCACATCTAACCTACCCGACTTGTCGTATAGGCTATGAATGAAACATCAAACGATGAACTTCTTAAGCACGGAAACAACAGAAGAGGATGATCTTCTTAACAAGCAAATCACTGGCATTAGATCGACATGCAAAACAATACGAAGCATTATTCTCAGGAGGCACGGTGAACAGCTCATGATGCCGCATGCCACAACATTCCAAGCTCAACTTTGCAATCAAACACAAGGCCTGGCATTACATAGACAATATTCTGAACAAACTCTTAAGACAGGAATATCTCAGCAGTGTAACTATTTACTTCTAAACTGAACACAGGAATAGGAAAAAACACTCGACGCTGCTCACAGCAAGGGCGTCCCACTCAAAAATATCAAATGCATGTCTTTTGGCTAACATCAATGAGAAAATTTTGACAAGGTTTTCCAATTCCAATATATTAAACTAACGTCTTCTTGCTAACATCAATGATTAAACTTTGACAAGCTTTTACCATTCAAAATATGTAATGCCTATGATCGTGGAGTCCTGTCGCTTCTTGCTAACATCAATGATTAAACTTTGACAAGATTTTCCCATTCAAAATATGTAATGCCTATGATCATGGAGTCCTGTCGCTTCTTGTACTTGTTTGGGCACTTCTTGCCCAGGGCACTCCACGTGTTGTTAAATTGCCAATGGTCTCTGCAGACTAGTCATGTCACCAGTGTCTAATATTTATGGCACCGGCTGTAGCAATGGAGGGATTCGGTGCCAAACTAAGAAAATGTGAAATTGGCACCTCTTTTGGCCTACATAGTGGAAGGCCTAATACTCTGTAAAGCTTCTCGGTCATTCCTTCTGTAATGTAGCGCAAACAATGACTGCTTCTTTCTGCAAAGTGGAACAACCAACTGGACCCAGTAATGCAGCAGTTTGCCTTGGACACATTGGCTCCTTTTGTGCAGTTGAACTAAAATCGAAGTCGGAATAAAACCGAGCTTTAATTTTGATATCCCTGTAAGAAACAAAAGGTATAAGGGAAACAATTACTGAGAAATAACGGTTGATGACTTGTACTCCCAGAAGAAAAACATCTACTAATCTACCTTATCTTAATGGGAAACAAAGCAGGAGAGTAGCAATTCTCAATCAGTGTGATTCATTCATATTAACTGAGACATTATCTTAACAATGCCTTGTTTCAAGATGTATAAAGAACGAAAAAGCAGAAAAGTATCATTCCTAAAACAATGCGACTAATTCATTTTAAAAGAGACATTATCTTAACAATTCCTTGGTTAAACATGTAGAAAGAACTACAAAGCAGGATAGTACCATTTGTAAAACACTGTAAGTCTGTAACTGATATATAATAACAGAGATATTATCTGAACAATACATTTCTTAAACATGTACTCCGGCCGATCCCTAACAGAAATGGTACTCCTGCCGATCCCTAACAAGTGTTTGCAGTTTTGAACTAAGATTCAGTTCCAGGGTAGAGTGGGCGCAACAATAGTATGTGCTTCCATCTACTTATAAAGGGGGTGATGCAGAGTTTGTTGTAACAAAGCAACAAGCATCATGTCTGGGTTGGTTCCATTTTTGTTCACTACTTAATGGGAAAAGACAGCAATACAATAGTTTCAATTCAACATTTATTTAAAATAGTACCAATACAAGTAGCACAACATCTCAAAGCACACTGCACAATCATGTGGATGAAGGCCTGTACTGACCTTTCATGAGACCGACAACGATAAAATACGAATCTGCCAACACGAATAGGAAATCCAATCTCGTTTTGTGCAGTTGCACTGAAATCAAGCAAAGTGTTTTGCGTAGCGAAGCAAAATGTCGCAATAGCAACAAGTTGAATAGATATCCCTGTATAAACAGAGGGAAAAAAGGAATCAATTACTGGCTAATAAAGGAGGATGAAACATGCAGCCACAAAAATGGTAATCCCGCCAATCCCTAACAAGTGTTGCAGTTTTGAAATAAGATTCAGTAGTTAATTCTGAGAGTGGCATCAATTACTAGCTTATAAAGGGGGTGATGCTGAATTTGTTGTAACAAAGCAACAAGCATCATGTTTGGGTTGGTCCCATTTTTGTTCACTACTTAATGGGAAAAGACAGCAATACAATAGCTTCAATTCATCATTTATTTAAAACAGTACCAATACAAGTAGCACAACATCTCAAAGCACACTTCACAATCATGTGGATGAAGGCCTGTACTGACCTTTCATGAGACGACCAACATAAAATATGAATCTACCAACACGAATAGGAAATCCAATCAGGTTTTGTGCAGTTGCACTGAAATCAAGCAAAGTTGCCGGTGTGACATTTAAGTTTTCTATAGCAACAAGTTGAATAGATATCCATGTTTTAAGAGGCAAAAAAGAAAACAATTACTGTCCAATAAAGGAGGATGAAACATGCAGCCACAAAAAGAAGCATCTACCTTATCTTGATGGAAAACAAAGTATAGGACAGTAGCATTTCTAAAAGGGTTGCATTGATTCATATTAACAGAGAAATTCTTTTAAAACAGATCAGTAGTTAATTCTGAGATTAACAACAGCAAAATAGCTGGACGGGACATGCCAGCACCATGTGCGTCCACACGTATAAATGGGTGATGCAGAGTATGTAGCCAAGCAGCATATATGCGCTGGTCCCATATTTGTTCTCTTTGAACCTTCTTCCTATGTGAGGACAGCAAATCTAGTCGTGCACAAACTACCCGACCCCCCAGTTTCTTTCCTTTTTCAACAAAGAGATCGGTTCCTTACAGATGCGTGTATTGGGTTACCCACTTTTTCCCTTTTCGACCTACAAAGCGGCTGGATAGCCAGTCTATACTACTTTCCGCCCCTCCTTTCCTCATTGAACCACGTCCTAGATTCTTGTTCCAGCCCACCGCACCCTTCTTTCCTCTTTGAACCATGACCTAGATTCGACTACAGATCGAAAAAGATCCACATGCAGCTAGAGCAACGACGATTTCAAAGAAACTTATACCTTAGGGTCGTCGGGATGTGGCAAGGCGTGCGGCGAGAGGCCGGATCTGCCCACACTACGTACGACAGCGAGTGAGAAGGGGTCGGTGGCCCTCCCGCACAGGTGCTGGGTGAAAGAGAACAACGCAGCCGACTGTGGATTGCCTCCCTCGCCGAAGGCAATAGAGTGAACGCTGCACCTCCTCCCCTTCCCGGTGCGACGGGATACAGACGCCTCCTTCACCAGCTGTGAGGGGGGAGAGAGAGACAAGAGGCCAACACAGTCTTGTTTAGATCTGGTGAAGAGAGGGTGAGAGACTATGAATATAGCAAACCCTAGCAAATGAACGCTGAGCCTCCAGCGTGTAACATATATGTAGTGCGACGAGCATGTGGAGAGTGCAAACCCTAGTGAACAAGCGCTGAGGCTCCCGCTTATATATATACTACTGTAGTACGGACTGAGCTCCGGTGCCTTCACTGCACCTGCTTTTGGCTGTATGACAGGTGAGCCAGCCACATTTTGGGCCCACCTATCGTAAATCCAAAGGCATGTGCACTAAGTCAATGAAGCTGCGTCCACGTTGTTAATTATATACACAATAATATTAACATACAACATCTCTTGTTTGCGCAGGTCTGGACCGCTGCCACGGCCAGTCCTGACCAACCCGAACCCTCTTCATCACTCGCGCGTGCTTCCTGCCCAAAACGGTCAGTGTCGCATTCATGCCCGGCCAGAGCGGACGCGACCTCTCATTGGCGCCGGCATTGAAGCGGCGCGCCGGCCGAGAGAGCGTCGCCCGCGCCGCTTCCGGGTGCACGCGGCTGCTCCGCGTTCAAAGGTCGCAATAGACGGCTACAACATGCGCGATCTCTTCCAGTAGTAAGTTCTTGGGAGTCCGTGCTACAACTAGCTGTCCTCCCCCAACTCGTCAATCTCTTCCAGTAGTGCTAGTACTCCATGGCGCGATCCATTGACAAGCAGGCAGGAAAGTTATGGTATACTACTCGGTTTGTGGCGAGTGGCATGCCGAGCGACTGTGTGGGGTCGAGCCGTGGAGGAGGGTGAGACACGAACACGACAGACGTGATTTAAACGTTGGTTTTTCTCGATGGCGCGATCCAACGAAATGAAACGTTGGTTTCTCTCCGTTTCCATTTTTTCTCCGGAAAAACGGAAACTTTTCCACTCCATTTTCATTCCTATTCCAAGGTTGCCCCGTTACAACATTCCATCAAATACAAAGGAAAACTAACACGCATGCTGATGCATCTCAATGATTCACAGATCATAGCCAATATTTACTTCACAACTAAAGAAAAAAGATGTGAGAGCGTGTACGATAGAAAAACTACTGATGGGGTCACCATGACTTAAACCCTAAACCCTAAACATGATTTAAATTCCTGTCCAGGTAGAACCTGTCGAAGGAAAGACGGCTGGCACCCTCGGATCATACGATGCTTTTGTGCAGTTCCACTAAAATCGACCTAAGCATCCCTGATGGCAAATATATTGAAGAAGTGTGATTAGAATAATAGTATTGGCACTAGTTCATGAGACATAAACTCATCACAAGTAGAAGCCGGTAGAAGTAGATAAAGATCGACATGGAGATGGAGCTACGGCAGTGGAGCAAGCCGGCTCTGAAAGGAAGGTGGACTACCTGGGACGTCGGGCTGTAGCTAGAAGGGTGGTTGGGACGCGGCATCGGCCCATACTGCGGTGACCCTCGATTGGGACACACCGACTGTGGGTTTTCTCCCTCGCCGATGTCTACTGCGTCTACGCAGAACATTGTTCCCTTCCCCCAGCTGCGGGATCAGGCCCGTCGTTCTATGCTTGTGAAGAGAGCAACCTAAGCAAGTAGGCTTGTAGCTTAGGCTCCTGCTAGTGTATATATAGTGGTTTTCTTTTTCTCTCCATATCAACCATTTTATATTGCATACGTGTCATTCAAGAGTGAAATGATGGTTGCTTCTTCCGACTAACTTACTGTGTGATTTGACTGCTCCTTAGTGGCCCCTATACGTACTCCCCCTACGTGTATGCAACAGTCACACGTACACATGGACGCAAAAACGCGCACGATGCCCTAATGCATGCATGACCGAGCACACGATGGAACACACACGGTCACGCTCAAGTGCTCAACCTACACGTGCATGCACACACATACTCAGTCAGGGTGAGCTAGTGACCGTATGAACACTGGAAAATATATATATATATATTGAGCGCAATGAGCGTATTATGAAGTCCACTAACTGTATTTTTACAAATATACAGTGACAAACAGTGTATTTATCTCGTTTGAAATTAAGCCATATTAACCGGAGAGGAGGCAACATGGACTAGCATTACTTTGTTGTGTCCCGTCAACTTGCCGAACGAGGAGAAGGTTGCAGGACGGGAGAAGCTTGCGCGCGGTGGCTCGCAGGACAAGGAGAAACTTTTGACTAATGCAAGCTCTCCCTCGCTCAGGCGGTGGACGTGCAACAGTTAATTCGGTGTCAGATTGCTAGAAGCATACACTATACTACTAGTGCTATTATTGTTCGACTTCCCGAATAGCCAAGTGCAAAGTTTACTAGTACTACTACTATAGTCCATAAAGGTACGTACTATACTAGTACTAGGAACCGGATGGAGGAGCGTCTGCACTCTTATTATAATTTTAAAATGTGATAAAGCAATCTTCAACACATTTGGTTCTCTTCGAGGGTTCTCGCATGTGATAATGGAAGTTGATTGCATGGAACACTCGCCACAATTCTCGCTTAATTCTGGCTCATATCCTGTTACAAATAGTAGCGCTCAGTAATATTTCCTCTTTTTTGTTATTTAGCATGTAAACAGGTCAGCAAACCTTGCGGCACATCTTCATGCGAACTGTGCTTGCTGCACTTTGAATGTGGCCGAGAGCTGGCTTGATGAAACACCTCGCATCCTACTTCTTTTTTTGCGGGGTACCTCGCTTCCTAGTGACCAGTGTCTTGGCTGATCATCCTAATAATGCTTATATATGAATAAAGCTCTCTCATTTACCCGCAAAAAAGATTAAGCCATATTAACCGGAAAGGAGGGAGTATCGACTAGCACTACTTTTTGGTGTGTCCCGTCAACTCGCAGAACGAGGAGAAGCTTGCAGACAAGGTGAAGCTCGCTTACGCCTTTTGACTAATGCAACCTACCCTCGGTGGACATGCATCAGTCCATTCGGTGTCAAATTGTCAGAGGCATACACTGTAGTACCCAACATGCGGAGTACCATCATTGTTCGACTTCACGAAGGGGCGAAGAGCCAAGCGCAGTAGTACACGTACTTGGTTTTGCACCTTCATACTACTCCACCCTCCGTCACAGTTTACAGGGCGCACTTCATTATGATGTATTTCTCTCAATGCATTTCCACCACCAGAGAGACTTTAGACGCGTTTGGTTTAATGCTCAATTAATTAGGGTGTGGTAACCGCAATCAAGTCCACAATTTTCTCTGCATGTACTGTACAACTACGGAGTGCATGCATGTGTGTACCCGGGGTGGAAGCACTGCATGCATGTGTGTACGCATTATTCCCTCTAGTAATAGACGCCGTGCTATAACTATCAATGCTATTTTTCAGGCCGATCGCTAGTCGCCTTGGTTCCACAGTTTTTTTCTTTTTTTCTGAAGCGCACTATATAAACAGTGACGGATGGAGTAGTATGAGCGGATTCAAAGAAGAGCGTATTGATGGTTGCTTATTCAAAGCAACTTACAGTGGGAAAGGTAGGGCTTATGATTTGACTGCTCATTACTCACTATTAATGCGGCGCAACGAACGGGCTGAGTCTCCCATGCGGTTGTGCACTACCACCTCGGTTCTTAAATATACTCTGGAGTAATTGTCTTTCTAGAGATTTCAACGAGTGACTACTCAAATATTTGTCTTTTTAGAGATTTCAAATGGACTGGCACATACGGATGTATATAGACATATTTTAGAGTGTAGATTCACTCATTTTGCTCCGTATGTAGTCACTTGTTGAAATCTCTGTTAAGACGAATAGAATATTTAGGAATGGAGGGAGTACACATATGAAGCAAAATGAGTGAATCTACACTCTAAAATATGCCCGTTTGAAATTTGTAAAAAGACAAATATTTAGGAATGAAGGACTATAATTTTGTGCATGGCACATGGACCCGGATGATGAAGAGGCTTCTGGCAATGCTATCAAGCTTCCATCATTTGTTTACATAATTGACGTACTATACAAATAATTTTCCAGCGACATGAAATTGTACAATGGTGTGAGCTTTCAGCTTTTGTTTCGCGTGTCTTGCCATCGATGCTCTTTCGGAAACAATAAAAAACTAACTTCCTTGCTAATGAATGTCAATTATTAGCATATCAGAGCTAGTAATTACATCACAAATGAAGACAAAGTTGTGATAAGGTGTTAAATTAAAATTGATCCATGCTTTCATTGGCAGCAACGTCCCCCAGCTCTGTCTAAATCAACAATGCATGTTCGGGAAAAAGTAGCTGTCTGGAGCATGCAACATTCCGATCATTTTGTGCAGTTCCACTAAAATAGAGCTGAGCGTCCCTGTTCCAAAGATATCAAGTGTGATTATGATAATAGAGGATTGCTCATGAAACAATAAACACACAAATAGAAGCCGGTCACCTTTGCAGTCTCTCTTAAGACTAACTAGTTAGAGAAGATTAGGCTCGGGGTTGGATGAGGAGGATAGAGCAAAACCAATCTCCCTTTGTGCAGTCGCACTGAAATGTAGAGACGTTGCCCATGTGACATTTTAGTACAACTGCACAAAACACTCTTAAGAAAAAAGTGATTTGTGCAGTTCACCAAAAGGTCGCAATAGCAACGAGGTGAAATGGATAGCCCTGTTTGCAAAAAAGAGGTAGAAAGGAAACAATTACTGGCCAATAACAGTTGATGACACATGCGACGACAAAAAAGAAGCATATTCCTTGTCCTAAGGGAAGATAAAAACACGGTTGTGTTTTTCTAAAACGGTGTGAGGACGAGAATGCAATATGGAAAGTACGCCGGACGAGCTACATTTTGGGCAAAGAACTATGGAAGATCCACATGCAGCGACGTGGGAAAACGGGCAGTGGAGCAAGGCCGGAGGGGATACCTGGAGGTCGTCGGGATGTAGCTAGGTGAGCGGCGGCGAGCGGAATCTGCGAGCAGGTGGCGTAGGCCCTGCCACGCCGGAGCTTGGTCAGAGAGAACGGCGTGTTCCGTAGATCGGGACGTGCTGCCTCAGCGCCGTCGAACAGAGAAATGATGCACTTCCTCCCTTTCCCCTGGCGAACGGGATGCGGCCGGATCAGTGACCAATGGTGAGAGAGAGAGAGATGCCACCGCAGTCCCTTTCCCCCGGCGGACGGGATGCAGCCGGATCAGTGACCAACGGTGAGAGAGAGAGAGAGGCCACTGCACTCCCTTTCCCTCGGTGGACGGGATGTGGCCGGATCAGTGACCAACGGTGAGAGAGAGAGAGGCCACCAGATCCTTGTGTGAGATATTCTGTGTACGTGCCATTGAGCGCTATAACTTTATTTAAAAATAACGCGGCAACGCTTCAAGTCGAACTTTGTTTCGTGCACGCGTGGTACACGACCTCCCTAGGTATACAACCGCTACAGGCGTTCAAATTAGCACGTGGGCTGCCATTTCGTAAAGAAATGAGCTCCACCGTGTACCCGCGCGGGTGTGGCTGGGCACAAAGCGTGAGTACGTGCACGGTGCACCTATTCTCTTCTTGTATACGTACACCACCTACGTGGGGTTGTGTGAGAGAGATACAAACCTAGAGAGATATGGTGTGTGGGTTCTTGAGAGTTTTTTTGTGTGGGGGGGGGTCAATCAAAAAATTTAACATATGTAATGTGTGTGAAATAGAGTCCTGGATATAACATATATATAGAGGGGGCGATCCACGAGTAGAGAGTGGAGGTATCATTGGCTTGAGGTGTCCATAGAATCGAAGAGAGGGATGATGTGTGTCTGTGTGTGTGCACGCGCGATCGATAAAGAGTGCCATCGAATTTGTGTGTGCCCACGTCAAAGATATAGAGTGGCTGGCCTACTGGAACGTGAGATGGGACATGTGCAGTTTGTCTCTGTGGCATGGATACCTACCTGCAGCGCTCGACTATCGGTGTGTGGTGGGGGAAGAGGGAGGCCCAATTAACTATAGAGGTACAATGGCTGGTATATGTGTGGAGGAGGAGAGACGCCTACCTCATGTATTAAGGAGATTAATCTGCCTCATGTATTAAGGGAGATCGATCGGCATCCATGCATATGTGCATGAGATGAATAAGGTTGGGAGAGAGACAGAGCTAGAGTGTTGGAGGGGGTGGTAGTGGAGTTGCTTCTAACAAATGGTGGGATAGGCTTGCTAGACAAACGGAGGGCACGCCTGCAATATCAATAAGAGAGGAGATGGCTGCTTGTTGTCTGTGCACGTGCGTGTGAGAGACGGGTCAGGAGGCATGCACGAATGATGAGGGGGACGATGTGGCTGTGGTAAGCAGACGTAACTCCATAGGAAGATCAATCGCCCTTTGTAAGAGAAAGGAGAGACATAACTTGTGAGGTACGTCGATCGATGGGGGGGGTAGTTAAAGTCGATCTAGTTATATGTTGGGAGATCGATCGGTATACATGCATGTGTGTGTTAGAAGCAAATGAGGCACGAGGAGAAGGATAGAGAGAGGGATGCATGTAGGAGGTGGTACGAGAGGCATACTATATCGAGGGGGAGGAGTGTGCGAGTACGAGAACGATGAAAAGAGTGGTGGGAGTGAGGCATGGATGGTGACAAGAGAAGAGGGGAAGCTTGTGTTTGTGCTAGGCACACCTGGCTAGAGAGGCATATCGATCGATGTGTGCTGTAAAGAAGGAGCTGGGGGGCCTACACACACCGTGGGTGAACGACCTAAAGTGAAAAGACGAATTTGCGTGATGGAGCTAGAGAATGCTGAGGGAGGGTGAGAGGGATGCAGGCGTGTGCATGCACAAGAGAAAGTTAGCGCTAGCTACAAAGATAAGAGGGTTGTGTGGGTGTAAAAGACGAATAGAGATCATATATACTTCATTATAAAAAGCGAATTCAGATATTTGAATAATTTATCATAGTGTTTCAAACCGACAGATGTGTGAATATATATAACGGTGATACACATGGTGTGGTTATGAACATGGTATACTACATTTAATATATTTTATCTCTACTCTTATAAAAAACGGAGTTGTTGATGATGGTGTGCCTGCCATCCTGCATTATAGGCTGTCTGATTTATATCTGGCGAATAGCAAGGAAACTATGATGGTTGAAGTTGGCAACAATCATGATTGTAGATTCTTATTGAAATAGAGAAACGAATTCAAATTTAGTTTGAACTGCAGCGGTAGTATAGACATTTGGAATGCACTAAAATGTTGGTATGAGTAGGTTACATGCATTATACAGCAAGCGAAAAAATTTAATCGGACATAACATGGATTCATACTCTCTCCTTCCATCTATATAGGGCGTAATGAGATTTTTAAGACCGCGTTTGACTATTGACAAGATTAATAGTACATGACATGCACAATGTGAAAATTATATCATTGAAAGAACCTTTCACAAACGAATTTAATGGTGTGCTTTGTGTAAGTTGCATGTCATATATCATTGCTCTAATATTTGGTCAAAGTTAGCATCGAAAAACGCATTAGGCCCTATATAGATGGAAGGAGGGAGTATCTTTGAATAGCATTTGTATAGTAAAACGGGGCAACACTCTCTCTTAGTGTGGTGTGAATAGTTTTCTTTTTTCTTTTTGGTTGAGGGAAGTGCGAATTGATTTGGTACGTACAAGTACAATATTACTACACGTTAGGCTTGTCCCTAAAATTCAAACCGTGTCTTGTTATATCCTGAAAATTCAGATATCGTGCTCCCAAAACTGGCGCCTTCACAACCTGCGCCTTGCTATCCTGAAATTACAACGCGCGCGAAAAATCCCTCCAGCTGCCAAATCCCAACACGCGAAATCCCCCTTCTAACCCTGAGCCGAAAAGGCCGCTAGTTCAAATCGGTGGGGGGGTACCTTTGTAACACACCCTACATTTTGGATAAGCGCGTTCCTAAGTCATGCTTCACCCCCTCCCATCGCCCCCTTTTCGCCATTCGAAATCCCAGGCCGCCATAACCTCTCTGCTCCAGCCGCGAAACCCCCCCCCCCTCCGTCCGCCACGTCACCCTGCCCAGCCGGAGCCTCTTCCCCGACGACGTTGTCCACCGCAACAGCTCGACATCCCTCGTCCACCTCCCCGGATGAGGATCCGTTGTCCATCTCGCCGCCCCGCCGGTTCAGCCGCCCCGTCCTCCACCTCCAAGGAGCTGCTCCGACGATCTCCTTGTCTATCGCGGCTGCTCCATCCCCACAGCGCCGCCTTAACCTGCTCCACCGGAACCGCAACATCCTCACCGACTCCTCGGACGAAGCCGAGGCCTACTCGGCGCCACCAAAGAGGTTGTACACTCATCCCATCACACCTTCTCCTTAACTCGACCTCCCGGCGCCGACGGTGCTCCATCCCGCACCCCCATGGAGCGGCTACCTTGAAGCCAGCGCCGCGGGCGACATCTCCATGGCGGCTCTCCCCCAGTGCGAGGCCCCTTCGGCGGCGGCGTCCATACCAGCCGGATCTGCTGCTGCTGCTGCTCCTTCTCTCGCTCGATCGCTCGCTCGCCCATCTGCTGCTGCTGCTCTCCCCCTCACTCGTGCTGCTGCTCTGCTTCGATTAAGCCACACTTTAGTCGACTGAATCGACTTTTGGGTTAGTCGATTTTCAGGGGTTGGGGGGGCTCACCAGAGTTAAGGAAGAACCACCCGCAGCGGGGACGGGGGCTCGCCGGAGAGGTACCCTACTATCTATCTTAGGGTTCAGGGTGGGGGGGGGGGGGCTAGAGGGCTGGCCGGGGCGGCGGTGGCGAGTTGTTTCGGGGTGGCGAGGCGGCGCTGGGGCCGGCGGTTCGGCCGGTGGTGGCTGGCGGCTCAGGGGGGTGCAGGTTGAAGATGAACTACAGGCCCTCCCTAAACTACATGTCAAGTGCCTCTCTGCTACCATTGCGTTCAGTTTCGACAGTAGCATTCAGATTCCACAGTAAATTTCAGTTTCGACAGTTAAGTTCAGAGTCAACAGTTTTTACCTCATCTATTGTAGTCAGGTGGTTTTTGGTGATGTTAATTTGACATCCATTTTACATCATCTGTTGGAGATGCTATTAGAATCCCACTTGAGATTGACGATGTCTGTCTTGTGCTGCTTCAGCCTTGACGTCTTACAGCTCACCAGAGCTGCTCCAACGACAGAACGATCCATCACAACAGAGCAGTGCCCTGGACGCCGTCTACAGATTCCTCAGATCTTGCTCCACACCTCCGACAGCCACCTCTACCTCAACTGCTTCAGCGACCAACCCAATGATGTTGAGGTCGACACGGCTACGGCAAAGAGGTTGTACACTTGTTGCATCACTTATTACTATACATTCACGTCGATCCATTAGGGCTATTTTGGTTCAACGAAAAAACATCGATCCACTGGTTGTTACCATCACTCTAAATTTCTGAATGGTCACCTTACATAATCTCACCATATTTTTTCATATGCATGTCAGATATTGTACACAGTCATGCTGAACATGTAGAGAAAAAGAGAAGAGTTTTGCACGGCAATACAATGTCATGCAAACATCGCTCCATGGTGGGTTCAATGGCAAACCCTCCCCACCCCTCTCCAGATTGTAATCCAGAGGAAGATATCTGTTCTGAGGCGGATTCGGACACCGCTGACTGTTGGGGATCGTAGCAGAAATTTAAAATTTTCTACGCATCACCAAGATCAATCTATGGAGTAATCTAGCAACAAGGGGAAGGGGAGTGCATCTACATACCATTGTAGATCGCTAAGCGGAAGCATTACTAGAACGCGGATGAGGTAGTCGTACTCGTAGCGATTCAGATCACGGTCGATTCCGATCTAAGCGCCGAACAACGGCGCCTCCACGTTCAACACATGTGCAGCCCGGTGACGTCTATCATGCCTTGATCTAGCAAGGAGAGAGGGAGAGGTTGGGGAAGACTCTGTCCAGCAGCAGCACGACGGCGTGGTGGTGGTGGAGGAGCACGGTACTCCAGCAGGGCTTCGCCAAGCACTACGAGAGACGAGGAGGGAGAGAGGTAGGGCTGCGCCTTGGGAGAGAGAGAGAGACTCGTGTGTTGTGCAGCCCCAAAACCTCCACTATATATAGGGGCAAGGGCAAGGGGAGGCGCCCTAGGGTTTCCCCTAGGGGGGGGGGGCAGGGCAGATGAGATCTCCCCCTTGGGTGACTTGGCCCCCAAGCCAGGAGGTGGGAACCCTAGATGGGGTGCCCCAAACCCCCTGGTCACGTGGGAATAGGTGAGGGGGCGCACAACCCCTTAGTGGGCTGGTTTGCCCCCTTCCCTTGGCCCATGAAGCCCCCCAACACTTGCCGGGGCTCCCGAAACACCTTTCGGTCTTGCTGGTCATCACCCGGTACCTCCGGAACACTTCCAGACTCCAAAACCCTTCGTCCAATATATCAATCTTCACCTCCAGACCATTCCGGAATTCCTCGTGACGTCCGGGATCTCATTCGGGACTCCGAACAACATTCGGTAACCGCGCACATACTTTCCCTATAACCCTAGCGTCATCGAACCTTAAGTGTGTAGACCCTACGGGCTCGGGAATAATGCAGACATGACCGAGACATCTCTCTGGTCAATAACCAACAGCGGGATCTGGATACCCATGTTGGCTCCCACATGTTCCACGATGATCTCATCGGATGAACCACGATGTCAAGGATTCAGTCAATCCCGTATACAATTCCCTTTGTCTACCGGTATAGTACTTTCCCAAGATTCGATCGTTGGTATCCCGATACCTTTTTCAATCTCGTTACCGGCAATTATCTTTACTCATTCCGTAACACATCATCCCGTGATCAACTCCTTGGTCACATTGTGCACATTATGATGATGTCCTACCGAGTGGGCCCAGAGATACCTCTCCGTTTACACGAAGTGACAAATCCCAGTCTCGATTCGTGCCAACCCAACAGACACTTTTGGAGATACCCGTAGTGCACCTTTATGGCCACCCAGTTACGTTGTGGCATTTGGTACACCCCAAGCGTTCCTACGGTATCCGGGAGTTGCACAATCTCATGGTCTAAGGAAATGATACTTGACATTAGAAAAGCTTTAGTAGATGAACTATACGATCTTTTGCTAGGCTTAGGATTGGGTCTTGTCCATCACATCATTCTCCTAATGATGTGATCCCGTTATCAATGACATCCAATGTCCATGGTCAGGAAACCATGACCATCTATTGATCAACGAGCTAGTCAACTAGAGGCTTACTAGGGACATGTTGTGGTCTATGTATTCACACATGTATTACGGTTTCCGGTTAGTACAATTATAGCATGAACAATAGACAATTATCATGAACAAGGAAATACAATAATAACCATTTTATTATTGCCTCTAGGGCATATTTCCAACAGTCTCCCACTTGCACTAGAGTCAATAATCTAGTTCACATCACTATGTGATTGTGATGAATCCAACACCCATGGGGTTTGTTCATATCTTGCTTGTGAGAGAGGTTTATTAGTCAATGGGTCTGAACCTTTCAGATCGATGTGTGCTTTACAAATCTCTATGTCATCTTGTAGATGCAGCTACCACGCGCTACTTGGAGCTATTCCAAATAACTGTTCTACTATACGAATCCGGTTTACTACTTAGAGTCATCCAGATTAGTGTCAAAGTTTGCATCGACGTAACCCTTTATGACGAACTCTTTTACTACCTCCATAATCGAGAAAATTCCTTAGTCCACTAGTTACTAAAGATAAGTTCAACCGCTGTCGTGTGATCCATTCCTGGATCACTCTTGTACCCCTTGACTGACTCATGGCAAGGCACACTTCAGGTGCGGTACACAGCATAGCATACTGTAGAGCCTATGTCTAAAGCATAGGGGATGACCTTCGTCCTTTCTCTCTCTTCTGCCGTGGTCAGGTCTTGAGTCTTACTCAATATTCACACCTTGTAACACAGCTAAGAACTCCTTCTTTGCTGATCTATTTTTGAACTCCTTCAAAATCTTGTCACGGTATGTATTCATTCGAAAGTACTATTAAGTGTTTTTGATATATCCTTATAGATCTTGACGCTCAATGTTCAAGTAGCTTAATCCAGATTTTCCATTGAAAAACACTTTTCAAATAACCCTGCATGCTTTCGAGAAATTCTACATCATTTCTGATCAACAATATGTTAACAACATATACTCATCAAAAATTCTATAGTGCTCCCACTCACTTCTTTGGAAATACAAGTTTCTCATAAACTTTGTATAAACCCAAAATCTTTGATCATCTCATCTGCAGTCCTTAGAAGGATTGCTGGAGCTCTGCATACTTGTCAGCATCTTTCAGGATTGACAAAACCTTCTGGTTGTATCACATACAACCTTTCCTCAAGAAAAATGTCGAGGAAACAATGTTTTTTACATCCTATCTGCAAGATTTCATAAATAATGCAGTAACTGCTAACATAATTCCAACAGACTCTTAGCATCGCTACGAGTGAGAAAGTCTCGTCGTAGTCAACTCCTTGAACTTATCGGGAAACATCTTAACGACAAGTTGAGCTTTCTTAATGGTGACACTTACCATCATTGTCTGTCTTCCTTTTAAAATCCATCTGCACCCAACATCCTTACGCCCATCAAGTGGTTCTTTCAAAGTCTATACTTTCTTTTATACATGGATCCTCTCTCGGATTTTATGGCCTCGAGCCATTCTTTGGAATCTGGGCCCACCATCACTTCTCCATAGCTCGTAGGTTCATTGTTGTCTAGCAACATGACTTCCAAGACAGGATTACATACCACTCTGAAGTAGTATGCATCCTTGTCGACCTATGAGGTTTGGTAGTGACTTGATCCGAAGTTTCATGATCACTATCATAAGCTTCCACTTCAATTGGTGTAGGTGCCACAAGAACAACTTCCTGTGCCCTGCTACACACTAGTTGAAGTGACGTTTCAATAACCTCATCAAGTCTCCACCATCCTCCCACTCAATTCTTTTGAGAGAAACTTTTCCTTGAGAAAGGACCCGTTTCTAAAAACAATCGCTTTTGCTTCCGGATCTGAAATAGGAGGTATATCCAACTATTTTTGGGTATTCTATGAAGATCCATTTATCCGCTTTGGGTTCGAGCTGATCAGCCTAAAACTTTTTCACATAAGCATCGCAGCCCCAAACTTTTAAGAAACGACATCTTAGGTTTCTCTAAACCATAGTTTATACGGTGTCGTCTCAACGGAATTGTGTGGTCCCTATTTAAAGTGAGTGTGGTTGTCTCTAATGCCTAACCCATAAACGATAGTGGTAATTCGATAAGAGACATCATGGTATGCACCATATCCAATAGGGTGCAGTTGTGATGTTCGGACACACCATCACACTATGGTGGTCCAGGCGGTATTAGTTGTGAAACAATTTCCACAATGTCTTAATTGTGTGCCAAACTCATAACTCAGATATTCATCTCTATGATCATATCATAGACATTTTATCATCTTGTCACGACGATCTTCAACTTCACTCTGAAATTACTTAAACCTTTCAATAATTCAGACTTGTGTTTCATCAAGTAAATATACTCATCATCTACTCAAATCATCTGTGAAGTAAGAACATAACGATATCCACTGCGTGCCTCAGCACTCATTGGACTACACACATCAAAATGTATTACTTCCAACAAGTTGCTTTCTTGTTCCATCTTACTGAAAACGAGGCCTTTCAGTCATCTTGCCCATGTGGTATTATTTGCATGTCTCAAGTGATTCAAAATCAAGTGAGTCCAAATGATCCATCTGCATGGAGTTTCTTCATGCATATCAACCAATAGACATGGTTCGCATGTCTCAATCTTTTAAAAAACGAGTGATTCCAAAGATCCATCAACATGGAGCTTCTTCATGCTTTTTATACCAACATGACTCAAATGGCAGTGCCACAAGTACGTGGTACTATCATTATTATCTTATATCTTTTGGCATGAACATGTGTATCACTACAATCGAGATTCAATAAACCATTCATTTTAGGTGCAAGACCATCAAAGGTATTATTCAAATAAACAGAGTAACCATTATTCTCCTTAAATGAATAACCGTGTGGCGATAAACATAATCCAATCATGTCTATGCTCAACGCAAACACCAAATAACAATTATTTCGGTTTAACACCAATCCCGATGGTAGAGGGAGCGTGCGATGTTTGATCACATCAACCTTGGAAACACTTCCAACACATATCGTCATCTCACCTTTAGCTAGTCTCCGCAGCCTTTTATTTCGAGTTACTAACGCTTAGCAACCGAACCGATATTTATTACCCTGGTGCTACTAGGAGTACTAGTAAAGTACACAATAATATGACGTATATCCAAAATACTTCTGTCGACCTTGCCAGCCTTCTCATCTACCAAGTATCTAGGGTAGTTCTGCTTCAGTGACCGTTCCCCTCATTATAGAAGCACTTAGTCTTGGGTTTGGTTCAACCTTGGGTTTCTTCACTAGAGCAGCAACTGATTTGCCGTCTCATGAAGTATCCCTTCTTTCCCTTGCCTTTCTTGAAACTAGTGGTTTAACCATCAACAATTGATGCTCCTACTTGATTTCTACTTTCGCGGTGTCAAACATCGCGAGTTGCTCAAGGATCATCATGTCTATCCCTGATATGTTATAGTTCATCGCGAAGCTCCAATAGCTTGGTGGCAGTGACTATGGAGAACCATCACTATCTCATGTGGAAGATTAACTCCCACTCGATTCAAGCGATTGCAGTACTCAGACAATCTGAGCACATGCTCAACGATTGAGTTTTTCTCCCTTAGTTTGCAGGCTTAAGAAACTTGTCAGAGGTCTCATACCTCTTGACGTGGGCACTAGTCTAAAATTCCAATTTCAGTCTTTGGAACATCTCATATGTTCTACGACATTTCAAAAATGTCTTTGGTGCCACAATTCTAGACCGTTAGTATTACGTACTGAACTATCACGTAGTCATCAAAACGTGTATGTCAGATGTTTCGCAACATCTACAGACGATGCTCGAGGTTCAACACACTGAGCGGTGCATTAAGGACATAACCCTTCTGTGCAGCAATGAGGACAATCCTCAGTTCATGGACCCAGTCCGCATAATTGCTACTGTCAACTCTCAACTAAATTTTCTCTAGGAACATATCTAAAACAGTAGAACCAAAGCGTGAGCTATGACATAATTTGCAAAGACCTTTTGACTATGTTCATGATAATTAAGTTCATCTAATCAAATTATTCAATGAACTCTCACTTAGATAGACATCCCTCTAGTCATCTAAGTGATACATGATCCGAGTCAACTAGGCCGTGTCCAATCATCACGTGAGACAGACTAGTTATCATCGGTGAACATCTTCATGTTGATCGTATCCACTATACGACTCATGTTCGACCTTTCGGTCTTCCCTGTTCCGAGGCCATCTCTGTACATGCTAGGCTCGTCAAGTTAACCTAAGTGTATTGCGTGTGTAAATCTGGCTTACACCCATTGTATGCGAACGTTAGAACCTATCACACCCGACCATCACGTGGTGCTTCGGAACAACGGACCTTAGCAACGGTGCATAGTTAGGGGGAACACTTTCTTGAAATTATTGTGAGGGATCATCTTATTTATGCTACCGTCGTTCTAAGCAAAAAAGATGTAAACATGACAAACATCACATGCAAATCATAAAGTGACACGATATGGCCAATATCATCTTGCGCCTTTGATCTCCATCTTCCAGGCGCGGCATGAACAACATCGTCACCTGCATGACACCATGATCTCTATCGGTGTCAAAACCGGCGGATCTCGGGTAGGGGGTCCCGAACTATGCGTCTAGGCCGGATGGTAACAGGAGGCAAGGGACACGAAGTTTTACCCAGGTTCGGGCCCTCTCGATGGAGGTAAAACCCTACGTCCTGCTTTATTAATATTGATGATATGGGTAGTACAAGAGTAGATCTACCACGAGATCAGAGAGGCTAAACCCTAGAAGCTAGCCTATGGTATGATTGTTGATGTGTATGTTGTTCTACGGACTAAAACCCTCCGACTTATTAGACACCGGAGAAGGTTAGGGTTACATAGAGTCGGTTACAATGGTAGGAGATCTGAACATCCGTATCGCCAAGCTTGCCTTCCAAGCCAAGGAAAGTCCCTTCCAGACACGAGATGGAGTCTTCAATCTTGTATCTTCATAGTCCAGGAATCCGGCTGAAAGTATAGTTCGGCTATCCGAACACCCCCTAATCCAGGACTCCCTCAGTAGCCCCCGAACCAGGCTTCAATGACGATAAGTCCGGCGCGCAGATTGTCTTCGGCATTGCAAGGCGGGTTCTCCTCCAAATTCCATGTACCTGTTTGAATAAAGTCCGGTTTCTTGTAGATGTTGCGCTCCTTGGCTTCTACGCCCAATAATGGCCATTTCCCACGTGTCAAACGAATATGAAAAGTCTGAGTGTTTTTTCATTCACACCCCTAGCCGCGTAAATGAGCTGCCTATTTAAGGGGACGAGGATTTAGATCCAATCCGCACCTTCTCCCCTCCACGAGTGTTCATCAGAGCGCATCCGACAAAGGTCCATTCCACCATGGCCAGCCGCCGCAACTCGTCCACTTGCCCTTCCAACCCTAAGCCTGGATATCGGGAGAGATGTTCCACTCCGCATAGTGAGCTAGTGACGCTCCAGACCAAGGGATTCCCCCCCCGGCCTATATGGTCCCGGTTCGAGCCGGTCTTGCTATCTACAACGGCGGAGAGCAAGCAGAGAATGCCCCTATTCCATCCAAAGGAGAGCGGGTGTGCCTTGTCCCTTACTTAATAAGGGGGCTCGGATTTCCCATCCACCCATTTCTCCGGGGGCTGCTGGAGTTCTACGGCCTCCAGCTACATCATCTCACGCCTGCCTCAGTATTGCATATCGCGGGCTTTGTAGCCCTTTGCGAGCTGTTCTTGGGTATTGAAGCTCATTTCGGACTGTGGAAGGAGCAATTTTGCCTCGTGCCTCGTTCCAATAAAGGGTCAATGTATCAAGTGGGCGGAGCCGAAGTATGGCGCATCGCCGGGACCGGATATCTGTCCGGAACCCCAAAGAGGCGTCCGAAGATTGGCCCTCGGAATGGTTCTATGTAGAAGACGTCCCGCTGCCGGATCCTATCCGGATCGGCCTCCCAGAATTCGATAGTGCTCCCTTAAAGAAGCGCCTAAGCTGGCGTCCACGGAGCCCTCAAAGGGAAAGTGACAGGAACATCGTTTACCTGATGGGCCGAATAAGATTGTTGGCCCATTCCGGACTAACCATGATCAGACTTATGGCCGAATGCATCATGCGGGGGGTGCAACCGCTTCAGTATAGAAGCCACCCCATGTGGGATTTCAATGGGGAGGATGACGCCACCCGCTACGGCCGTAAAGGGCCAGATTCAGTTGCCGCTCTATTAAAGATCTTGTCCACTTTGTACAAGGGAGAAGAGGAGGAATTTCTCGACGTCAACCCACAGGGTGGATTATCTATGCACAATCCCCCAAGCTGGGTAGGTGGTCGCATCTACTTGCTCATCCGTTTAGTGTTCCCATTGTTAAATACTTAGTCTGATGAGCTCAACGCAGGAACTACGTCGGGCTGTTAAGGAAATAAGCAGCCCACCTCCACAACCCGAGGACCCAGGACGGTCTCTCGACCCGGCCTCTCAAGAGGATCCGGACATATCTGTGGAGCTGATTGACGGAGTGTTGCATCAATTGAGCGAGGACAACACCTTGGTGGCCATTACGGCCGATTACCCAGGGCCAATCCCGACGCCCCAGGTACCTGAGATCGAAGTCCCAGTACCCCGGGTAGGGGTCCGTCCATGCGTGTTCAATTTCCTAATTGCAACCGAACTTTGCAGGGGAGGTTGTTGAGGCGGAAGGCCGAACCTGCGGTGACAAGCCAACGAGGGGCCGTAGGGCCCCGTGGGCAGAAAAGAGGTGCAGGCCGGACCGAGGCATCAGCGCAAAGGTATGGCGCGCCCCTCTATCCCAGTTGTTATACCTTCAAGGCACATTTGACACTCGTGCCCTCTTCAGGACAAAGAGACCCCGCCGGACTATATCCGAAGAGGCTGCCAATCGCGCCTCCACCAGCCAGGCTCCAAAGCCTGGTCCGGGGGCGGAGGCGAACGCAAGGCGCATGCCGGACGTTCCTCCGACGGAGGATGCGGACGGGTTGTCTACCACCAACTCTGAGGTGGAAAGTGCCATGAACCACAGGCGTTGCCGGACAATTCTTCGCGACGCTTGCTTCTCCCAAGAGGCGTTAGATGCCTTCAATTCGGGAGATGCGCACCTCCGTGCCGCTCAAAATGGTCTAGCTAGAGCCACGGAGCAATATGTAAAAGACATACGGGTAAGAAAATTTTGGTAAATATATATGTAGCAGTAGCCCCCGAGACTTGAAACAGTTAGAATAACTGGTTTAAGGATCATTTGATATGCAGGTTCTTACAGAAAATAATTCCCTACTGTCCCAGGAGCTGGAAGAGTGCAAAGCCCAACTGGAGGCCGCACTAGCCGCGGCAGGGGAGCCTAAGGAGGCCCCCTCTGGTAATATAAATTTCGAAAGATAAGTATTTTGCGAAGCACGGCTTTGGTGCGAATCTGACAAATAAAATTGTAGATGGTGCCGGATTGAATCCGGAAAAGCAACATCTCCTACGCCAGCTAAAGGCTGGTGAGAGGGTGCTATTAAAGGTGATGGGGGAGAAGAACGTTCTCCAAGATGCCAACACCCGGCTGGGCGTCGAGCTGAAAGATGTTCGTGCCCAGCTATCAGACTCCATGAAGGAGAATCAGCGGCTTCGGTGCAGCATATTTAGTAAGTGCTTGAACGAACCTTTTGAAAGAAAGTTCGGCGGGGAAGTCGACTGACAGAGCAATGTCTGTAGGTGTGTTAACAGGTCTTCCGGCGGAGGAGATGCCCGGTTCTACGGGTGACCTTCTTCCCGAGCTCTCACAACTGCTCGATCGAGTTCGGTAGGCGATGCGAGGCGTCGCCCAGGCCCTGTGGCCATCCGTCTCCATGCCCTAAGGTATTGGAGAGCTTGTGGAGAAGCTAAAGGGAGCACGTCGGCGCTTCCAATTGTGGAAGATATCAGCCTGCCGTCAAGGCGCTAGGGAGGCCTGGGCCATGGTGAAGACGCGGTACTCAAAGGCTGACCCCAACCACATGGCTGAGGTTGGTCCTATAGGGCCCGATGGGAAGGAGATCCCTGTAAGCTTAGTGTACGGCCAAGTAGAGTTGGCCGCAAAGTACTCCTAGCAGGACTGTAAATTAGACAGCCTGTTAGATGGTATTGAAGAGGAATACAATCAGTCAAAATGACTATGTAATCGAATTGACATTTATAATGCCTTCTAGCCGGATTGTAGATCATTTGTCATGGCCGACCTTTTCGCTTGAACCTCGAGGCCTGACGGTCCGGAGTGTGTCCGAATTCCCATGCCGTTATATAGGAACCGGGGAATGCATGGAGACCAGGCGTAGGGGTCATTAGTGCGTGAATAGACAAGTGCCCGACTAGTTATGTTATATTACATGGTTAGTAAGAAACATCTTCCAGGGAGAATAGTTCCGTTAGGGGTTCCTTTCCCTGGGGGGCATGCCCTAAAGTGCATCTCCATGCTGCGAAAAGAAACGCAGGAAAAATGCCTGGGGGCACATAGATAAAGAAAAAGATCATCTTTAGTTCACCGACCGAATATTCTCTTAAGAATGCTAGCTTTCGGCTTCACCCAGTCTGAGGTACACGTCCGGCTGATCCGGCAGTAACAATCGCAGAGGTGCTCCCTTTACCACCTAGACGAATAATCGGGAACGTAGGGGTAAGCACAGGAGCCAGGCAACCCAGCTTGGCCAAAACTTAAGTCATATCGATGCATATAATGGTGAATAAAAGGTACATGCGGAAGTTTGACACATGTGTTAGGCATGAAGCCCGTATAAATAAGCTTCTGTTTAAAGAAGCCCCCAGGTTTACTGAGCGCGGATAGCGCGTCATTTTGTGAGCCTTTAAAGGTTATAAGAGAAAAAAAGGGAGAAGGAGAGAAATGTAAGACGGACAGTATATAAAAAATGGACAGAGTAAGGAGACGAACACAGGATCCGGCGCTAGGCATAGAATCTTCAGAGACGGGCTGCGTTCCATGGGTTCGGCTCGAGTCGGTTATCCGATGCATTTCGCAGGCGGTACGCTCCACCAGTCAAGACTAGGTCAATTATGAAGGGACCTTCCCACTTGGTCTTGAGTTTGTCCCTTTTCTTGTCCGGCAGGCGTAGAACTAATTCGCCAACATTGTAATTTTTGGCCCGTACTTCTCTGCTTTGGTATCTTCGAGCTTGCTGTTGATAGAATGCGGAACGGGCTTTCGCCATGTCACGCTCCTCCTCTAATGCGTCCAAACTGTCCTGCCGATCGAGCTCGGATTCTTTTTCCTCGTACATGCGCACTCGAGGTGAGTCATGAATTATGTCACAAGGCAGAACTGCCTCTGCGCCGTACACCATGAAGAATGGTGTGTATCCGGTGGTGTGATTTGGCGTTGTCCGCAGCCCCCAGAGTACGGAGTCGAGCTCCTCTACCCAGTGCGTGTTAGATTCCTTGAGGGACCGCACTAGTCTGGGTTTGATGCCACTCATGATAAGACCATTTGCACGTTCGACCTGGCCGTTAGTTTGTGGGTGATAGACGGAAGCATAATCAAGCTTTATGCCCATGTTTTTGCACCAGAGTTTTACCTCGTCGGCCGTAAAGTTCGTGCCATTATCAGTGATGATACTGTGGGGGATGCCGTAACGGTGTACAACCCCGGATATGAAGTCTATCACAGGTCCGGATTTGGCCGTCTTAATAGGCTTGGCTTCTACCCATTTGGTGAACTTATCCACCATGACCAGTAAGTATTTGTGCTTGTGGGTTCCGCCTTTAAGGGGTCCAACCATATCAAGCCCCCAGACCGCAAAGGGCCAACTGATGGGGATAGTTTGGAGGGTGGTGGGTGGCATATGGCTTTGGTTTGCAAAGAGCTGACAGCCGGCGCATCGTTGGACTAAGTCTTGAGCGTCTGCCTGGGCCATCGGCCAATAAAAGCCTGTACGGAAGGCCTTGCTTACCAGGGACCGGGCTGCAGCGTGATGACCGCCGAGTCCGGCATGGATTTCAGCCAGGAGATTCCGCCCCTCCTCTTCGGAGATGCACCTTTGAAGGACTCCGGTAGTGCTTTTCTTATAAAGCTCTCCCTCGTGGACTCTGTAGGCTTTGGATCGCCGCACTATGCAGCGTGCCTCATTTTGGTCCTCGGGGAGTTCCTGCCTAGTAAGGTAGGCGAGGAATGGTTCTTTCCACAGGGCGATGACGGCCATTATTACGTGGGTTGAAGGTGTTATTTCAATGGCAGAGCCTCCGATTGTGTTAGAATGTTCGGTATCGGGCAGTGCGGTTGGGTCCGGGCTGTTATTATTCGGCTCCCCTTCCCATGCCACTGATGGCTTGAAAAGCCTTTCCAGGAAGATGTTGGGAGGGACTACATCGCGTTTTGCGCCGATGCGTGCCAGGACATCTGCCGCCTGATTATTTTCCCGGGCTATATGGTGAAATTTAAGTCCCTCGAACCGAGCTGACATTTTTAGGACGGCGTTGCGGTAAGATACCATTTTCGGATCCTTGGCATCGAAGTCTCCATTTATTTGGTAGATTGCGAGGTTCGAGTCCCCGCGCACCTCTAGGCATTGGATGCCCATGGATACTGCCATCCGGAGACCATGTAGAAGGGCCTCATATTCGGCTGCATTGTTGGAGTCCGTGTACAGAATCTGTAGTATGTATTGAACTGTATCTCCTTTGGGGGACGTCAAAATGACGCCAGCCCCCAGGCCAGCCAACATTTTGGAGCCGTCGAAATGCATGATCCAATTTGAATATGTGCCGTACTCTCTAGGGAGTTCGGCCTCCGTCCATTCTGCGACGAAGTCGGCCAAAACTTGTGACTTGATGGCTCGTCGTGGCTTATAAGTTATGTCGAACGGGAGGTGCTCAATGGCCCATTTCACAATCCGGCCCATTGCGTCACGGTTGTTTATAATGTCGTTAAGTGGTACTTCTGAGGCTACTGTTATTGAACACTCTTGAAAGTAGTGTCGTAGCTTCCGGGATGCCATGAATACCGCGTACGCAATCTTTTGATAATGTGGGTACCGTGATTTGCAGGGAGTGAGGACAGTGGACACATAATAGACCGGCCTTTGAAGGGGGAATTTGTGTCCGTCCGCTTCTCGTTCGACGACGAGCACTGCGCTTACAACCTGATGTGTTGCTGCGATGTACAATAGCATTGGTTCGCCGGTGTTTGGTGCGGCCAGGACTAGGTTTGTTGTCAGTATGGCTTTTATTTCGTCCAGTCCGGCCGTGGCTGCGTCCGTCCATTTGAAGTGTTCGGTGCGCCGAAGGAGGCGGTAAAGGGGAAGGGCCTTTTCTCCCAAGCGGGAGATAAAGCGGCTTAGAGCCGCCACACATCCGATTAACTTTTGTATTTGTTTGAGGTCCTTTGGGATATCCAGTTGCGACAGATCTCGGATCTTGGCTGTATTTGCTTCAATTCCTCTACTGGATACAATGAAGCCCAAGAGCTTTCCGGCTGGAACACCGAAAACGCATTTTTCTGGGTTGAGCTTGATGTCGTATGTTCTGAGATTATCAAATGTGAGCCTCAAGTCTTCTACTAGAGATTCAACATGTCTTGTTTTGACGACCACATCATCTACGTATGCCTCCACTGTTTTACCGATCTGGCTTGCCAAACATGACTGAATCATGCGCTGATATGTTGCGCCAGCGTTTTTGAGCCCGAAGGGCATCGTGTTGAAGCAGAATGGCCCGTATGGTGTGATAAATGCCGTTGCGGCTTGGTCTGGTTCTGCCATCTTGATTTGATGGTAGCCAGAATATGCATCGAGGAAACACAACGAATCGTGTCCTGCGGTAGCATCGATGATTTGATTGATGCGGGGGAGGGGGAAGGGATCCTTTGGGCAAGCCTTGTTAAGGTCTTTAAAATCAACACACAGGCGCCAGGATTTGTCCTTCTTTGGTATCATCACCAGGTTTGCTAGCCAGTCCGGATGTTTTATATCTTTGATGAATCCGGCCTCTAATAGCTTTGCTAGCTCCTCTCCCATAGCCTGTCTCTTAGGTTCGGAAAAACGCCGGAGAGCTTGTTTGACAGGTTTGAATCCTGTTTGGATATTTAAGCTGTGCTCGGCCAGCCTGCGTGGGATTCCTGGCATGTCTGAAGGGTGCCGGGCGAAAATGTCCCAGTTCTCTCGTAGGAACTCTCGCAATGCGGCGTCGACATTAGGGTTTAACTATGCCCCGATGAAAGCTGTTTTATTGGGGTCCGTTGGATGGACTTGGAATTTGACTATTTCGTCTGCTGGTTTAAAGGAGGTGGATTTGGATCTTTTCTCGAGTACCACATCGTCCCTATTCACCCTAGAGCGCAGCGCAGTCAGCTCCTCAGCCGCTAGGGCTTCAGATAGTGCCTCGAGGGCCAGTGCGGCTGTCTTGTTTTCGGCACGGAGTGCTATGTCCGGATCACTAGCGAGAGTGATGATCCCGTTAGGCCTGGGCATCTTGAGCTTCATGTACCCGTAATGGGGTATTGCTTGGAGGATTGTGAATGCTTCCCGCCCTAGCAAAGCGTGATAACCGCTGCTGAACGGGGCCACATGGAACGTGACCTCTTCGGACCTGTAATTGTCCGGCGTGCCGAACACCACATCTAGTGTGATTTTTCCCGTACAGTGCGCTTCCTGACTGGGGATTATTCCTCTAAAGGTTGTGCTGCTTCACATGATGCGGTTCCAGTCTATATCCATTTTTTTTGAAGAGTTTCCTCATAGATGAGGTTCAATCCGCTGCCGCCGTCCATGAGTACCTTGGTAATACGAAAGCCGTCCACTATTGGACTGAGGACCAATGCAGCTGGTGCTTGGGCTGTTCGGAATTTAGGTTCATCACTGGCATTGAAGGTAATGGTCGTGTCACTCCATGGGTTTATTGTTGCTACTTGGTAGACTTTGGCAAGGCTGCGGAGTGTCCTTTTTCGCATATTATTTGATGCGAAGGTCTCGAAGACTGTTAATACCGTATTGGTGTCTCTGGGGTGGCTTTCTGTGGCCTCTGAAATTAGGAGGTTTTCGCCAATTTTGGTGCCGGAGTATCCAACATGCTCTAACGCTGTGAGTTGCTGTGGCGTCCTATGTACTATGAATTTTACAGGGTCCATTAAGCCATCCTTCCAGTACGGTTCCATGCCCTATAGAGGGTTTTTGCCTTTTGGTGTTTGACCCAGGTGTATGGCAATGATGCACCCTTTTATTTCGGACTGGGCTTGCCTTAAGGGCCAGATTGTCCCAAAATTTTGTTTCGGTTTTCCGGGCGCTTTCCGTTGCACAGTACTTTCGTACTATGGACGCTAAGTCAGCGAAGTGTGTGAAAGTGCAACTATCCCTAGGTGGTTTTGGTAATTCATAACAACATATAGCTCATTGAGCTAATGCTATTCCAAGATGATTATTTTAGGAAAGCTCAATGATTGGCATGGCATGGATGTGAAAGTGGAACCCTCAAAATGCTAAGGACAAAGGATTGGCTCAAGCTTAAAAGCTCAAGACTCTTCATTTTATATTTTAGTGATCCAAGATCACATTGAGTCTTTAGGAAAAGCCAATACTATCAAGGAGGGATGAGGTGTTGCTTAATGAGCCTCTTGCTTCATGTGCTTAATGATATGCTCCAAAAACCCTCAACTACTTTCCCATATCCACATTTGACCTAAACCCTAAGCCAAACTCGGTCCTACCAATTCTTCCTATCCGGCGCCACCGAGTTTTCATTTGTCATAAGCCACTGCTAAACCCTAGCAATTCGGTCCTACCGATAAGGATCTCGGTCTCACCGAGATGGGGTTGCAAACTCTCTGTTTCCCTTTCGTAACTTTTCGGTCTCACTGAAAGAGCGAATCGGTCCCACCGAGATTGCAATGTAAACTCAGTGTTTCCCCTTTGTAACTTTTCGGTCTCACCGAGTTCCACTCGGTCTCACCGAAAGAGCAAATCGGTCCCATCGAGTTTTCCTGACCAACTCTCTCGTTAGCTAATTACCAAATTCGGTCTCACCGAGTTTGTGCAATCGGTCTCACCGAGATTACGTTATGCCCAAACCCTAACCATATCGGTCCTACCGAGTTGCATGTCAGTCCCACCGAAATCTCTAACGGTCACTAGGTTTACATTTTCGGTCTGACCGAGTTTATTGATTCGGTCGCACCGAGATTGGAAAACTGTGTGTAACAGTTGGATTTTGTGTGGAGGCTATATATACCCCTCCACCTCCTCCTCACTCGTTGAGAGAGCCATCAGAACACACACACCATTCCAACTCATATGTTTTGAGAGAGAACCACCTACTCATGTGTTGAGACCAAGAGATTCCATTCCTACCATATGAATCTTGATCTCTAGCCTCTCCAAGTTGCTTTCCACTCAAATCTTCTTTCCACAAAATCCAAATCCTATGAGAAAGAGTTGAGTGTTGGGGAGACTATCATTTGAAGCACAAGAGCAAGGAGTTCATTACCTACACACCATTTGTTACTTCTTGGAGAGTGGTGTCTCCTAGATTGGCTAGGTGTCATTTGGGAGCCTCCGACAAGATTGTGGAGTTGAACCAAGGAGTTTGTAAGGGCAAGGAGATCGCCTACTTTGTGAAGATCTACCGCTAGTGAGGCAAGTCCTGTGTGGGCGATGGCCATGGTGGGATAGACAAGGTTGCTTCTTCGTGGACCCTTTGTGGGTGGTTGCTTCTTCGTGGACCCTTCGTGGGTGGAGCCCTGTGTGGACTCGCGCAACCGTTACCCTCGGGTGGAGCCCTGTGTGGACTCGCGCAACCGTTACCCTTCGTGGGTTGAAGTCTCCATCAACGTGGATGTAGGATAGCACCACCTATCCGAACCACGGGAAAAACATCCGTGTCTCCAGTAGAATTTGAATTCTCCAAACCCTTCCCTTTACATTCTTGCAAGTTGCATGCTTTACTTTCCGCTGCCAATATACTCTTTGCATGCTTGCTTGAATTATGTGATGATTGCTTGACTTGTCCTAAATTAGCTAAAATCTGCCAAGAACTAAAATTGGGAAAAGGTCAAGTTTTTATTTGGTAAGTAGTCTAATCACCCCCTCTAGACATACTTTCGATCCTACAACGTGTAATATCATGGCGACTTATGGCGTTGAGTATTCCCTTGTCCATGCAATTATTGCAGAAGAATGAAATTGCGTCTTCCTCGCGGCAGCCCTTTATCCTGTTCATAACCAGGAGGAATCTGGCCCACTAATGATGTACTGTTTCTTTGGGCTCTTGCCTGATTTGGGATAGATCGCTAATGTTCGGGTGGGTGGGTGGAGTTAAATCCGAAGACTTACCCCTTCTGAGGCTCAAAGGCTGAGGAATTTCCGAACTCGAAAATTTGGATTCATGGATGTCGTCCAATGAATCCAGTCCGTCGCCTGATTCTAGGTTCAAGTCTTGAGTGATATCCTCCCCTCCGCGGACATCCGTCTTGGAGGGATCGGGAATCCGGACGTAGCGAGTCCTTAAGATAGATGAAGGGTCGCCGCACTGTCCCTCTACCACGGCAACGTGATGGGTGGCTTGGGGAGAGTTAATCTCTCTCAGATCTGTTTTAGGCCCAATCTGGTCGTAATCCGTAGCGACTCCCAGGGCGGCGAAGCGATCCAAGAGATCGTTTATGGAGGAAAGCTCTATTGGATCTAACTGCTTGGCAAGTTCCAAGTTGACATGAAGATTGTTTTCGATGGCTCGAGAGGTCATTGTCGGCGCAGAAGCCGAACAGGTGGTCATAAGAAAACCACCTAGCCGGAGGGTTTGGCCGACAGCCAAAGCTCCCTTAGCAACGGTGCCGTCTTTAAAGACGGGGCGAGGCATCCTTCCTGATGGCGACGACACGGAGGAACTCTCAATGAAAGCACCAATGTCGGTGTCAAAACCGGCGGATCTCGGGTAGGGGGTCCCGAACTGTGCATCTAGGCCGGACGGTAACAGGAGGCAAGGGACACAAAGTTTTACCCAGGTTCGGGCCCTCTCGATGGAGGTAAAACCCTACGTCCTGCTTGATTAATATTGATGATATGGGTAGTACAAGAGTAGATCTACCACGAGATCAGAGAGGCTAAACCCTAGAAGCTAGCCTATGGTATGATTGTTGATGTGTATGTTGTTCTAAGGACTAAAACCCTCCGGCTTATATAGACACCGGAGAGGGTTAGGGTTACATAGAGTCGGTTACAATGGTAGGAGATCTGAACATCCGTATTGCCAAGCTTTCCTTCCACACCAAGGAAAGTCCCTTCCAGACACGGGACGGAGTCTTCAATCTTGTATCTTCATAGTCCAGGAGTCCGGCTGAAAGTATAGTTCGGCTATCCGAACACCCCCTAATCCAGGACCCCCTCAATCTCCATCATCATGATCTCCATCATCGTGTCTTCATGATGTTGCCTCACCAACTATTACTTCTACTACCATGGCTAACGGTTAGCAACAAAGTAAAGTAATTACATGGTGTTTTCATTGACACGTAGGTCATAAATAAATTAAGACAACTC
This sequence comes from Triticum urartu, assembly GCF_003073215.2. Lineage (NCBI taxonomy): Eukaryota > Viridiplantae > Streptophyta > Magnoliopsida > Poales > Poaceae > Triticum > Triticum urartu. The sequence continues at coordinate 622,690,399 of NC_053024.1, forward strand.
CTATGGCTCCTGCCGGTTGTCATACTCATCGACATGCAAGTCGTGATTCCTATTACAAGAACATGATCAATCTCATACATCACATATATCATTCATCACATCCTTTTGGCCATATCACATCACATAGCATACCCTGCAAAAACAAGTTAGACGTCCTCTAATTGTTGTTGCATGTTTTACATGGCTGCAATGGGTTTCTAGCAAGAACATTTCTTACGTACGCAAAACCACAACAGTGATATGCCAATTGCTATTTACCCTTCATAAGGACCCTTTTCATCGAATACGATCCGACTAAAGTGAGAGAGACAGACACCCGCCAGCCACCTTATGCATCAAGTGCATGTCAGTCGGTGGAACCTGTCTCACGTAAGTGTACGTGTAAGGTTGGTCCGGGCCGCTTCATCCCACAATGCCGCCGAATCAAGATAATACTAGTAATGGCAATCAAATTGAACATATCATCGCCCACAACTACTTTGTGTTCTACTCGTGCATAGAATCTACGCATAGACCTAGCTCATGATGCCACTTTGGGGATCGTAGCAGAAATTTAAAATTTTCTACGCATCACCAAGATCAAGCTATGGAGTAATCTAGCAACGAGGGGAAGGGGAGTGCATCTACATAACCTTGTAGATCGCTAAGCGGAAGCGTTACTAGAACGCGGATGAGGTAGTCGTACTCGTAGCGATTCAGATCGCGGTCGATTCTGATCTAAGCGCCGAACAACGGCGCCTCCGCGTTCAACACACGTGCAGCCCGGTGACGTCTCCCATGCCTTGATCCAGCAAGGAGAGAGGGAGAGGTTGGGGAAGACTCCATCCAGCAGCAGCACGGCGACGTGGTGGTGGTGGAGGAGAGCGGTACTCCAGCAGGGCTTCCCCAAGCACAATGAGAGACGAGGAGGGAGAGAGGTAGGGCTGCACCTTGGGAGAGAGAGACTCGTGTGTTGTGCAGCCCCAAAACCTCCACTATATATAGGGGCAAGGGCAAGGGGAGGTGCCCTAGGGTTTCCCCTAGGGGCGGCGGCCAGTGCAGATGGGATCTCCCCCTTGGGTGACTTGGCCCCCAAGCCAGAAGGTGGGAACCCTTGATGGGGCGCCCCAAACCCATGGTCACGTGGGAATAGGTGAGGGGGCGCACATCCCCTTAGTGGGCTGGTTTGCCCCCTTCCCATGGCCCATGAAGCCCCCCAACACTTGCGGGGGCTCCTGAAACACCTTTCGGTCATGCTGGTCATCACCCGGTACCTCCGGAACACTTCCGGACTCCAAAACCCTTCGTCCAATATATCAATCTTCACCTCCGGACCATTCCGGAACTCCTTGTGACGTCCGGGATCTCATCCGGGACTCTAAACCACATTCGGTAACTGCGTACATACTTTCCCTATAACCCTAGCGTCATCGAACCTTAAGTGTGTAGACCCTATGGGCTTGAGAATAATGCAGACATGACCGAGACATCTCTCTGGTTAATAATCAACAGCAGGATGTAGATACCCATGTTGGCTCCCACATGTTCCGCGATGATCTCATCGTATGAACCACGATGTCAAGGATTCAGTCAATCCCGTATACAATTCCCTTTGTCTACCGGTATAGTACTTGCCCGAGATTCGATTGTCCGTATCCCGATACCTTGTTCAATCTCGTTACCGGCAAGTATCTTTACTCGTTCCGTAACACATCATCCCGTGATCAACTCCTTGGTCACATTGTGCACATTATGATGATGTCCTACCGAGTGGGCCCAGCGATACCTCTCCGTTTACACGGAGTGACAAATCCCATTCTCGATTCGTGCCAACCCAACAGACACTTTCGGAGATACCCGTAGTGCACCTTTATAGCCACCGAGTTACGTTGTGGCGTTTGGTACACCCAAAGCATTCCTACGGTATCTGGGAGCTGCACAATCTCATGGTCTAAGGAAATGATACTTGACATTAGAAAAGCTTTAGTAGACGAACTATACGATCTTGTGCTAGGCTTAGGATTGGGTCTTGTCCATCACATCATTCTCCTAATGATGTGACCCCGTTATCAATGACATCCAATGTCCTTGGTCAGGAAACCATGACCATCTATTGATCAACAAGCTAGTCAACTAGAGGCTTACTAGGGACATGTTGTGGTCTATGTATTCACACATGTATTACGGTTTCCGGTTAATACAATTATAGCATGAACAATAGACAATTATCATGAACAAGGAAATACAATAATAACCATTTTATTATTGCCTCTAGGGCATATTTCCAACACTGACCACCCCTATTTATCCCCAAGGTGTTTGCTCTACCTTGGCATGATGATGTTAGTCATATCATGCATATGTTGCCTTGCAGTGCCTACTTTTGACATCATATATGTCATCTGCTTAGTTTAGACATGTTCTGTAATGCCACCTGTTTAGTTTCTACATCATATATGGGAATTATGCAGTCTCAAGTCTTTTAGCCACCATAATATATGTGAAATGTGCAATGACATCCTGTTTAACCAGGCATCATATATTTGAATGATATCTTGCCCATCCTTTTGTTCATTACATTTCCATTTGTCGACAATGTTTGTACATTAAACTACTCTTCCTGTGAATCAGCCATTTGGGTGGGAGATGGAAAAATCTGGAGTGAAAACAAGGCCTTCAGAGCAGACCGTGCTACCCGTCGAAGCAGATCTCTTGTTGGGTCCCGATAGCTCCTCAGAGATGGATTCAGAGACAGATGACCATTCCTATTCCCCCACTGAGGTGTATGCTCTAACTTGGCACAGTTATACTGCTCATATCATGCATACGGTGTCTTGCATTGCATAGTTTAGACATCATATACACAATATTCAACACCATGTTCTTAGTTCAGACATCATATCGAATGCCCTCTGTTTAGCATATAAATCACATATGTGAATTAAATGATGTGATCCTGATTACTTAGATAACATGTAGGTGAATTATGTCATGCGATCCTGTTTAGTTATTCGTCATATCTTTGAATTATGTTATGCTATGCTATCCAGTTTAGATAGACATCATATACGTGAAATTATGTCATGCTATCCATTTTAGTTAAACAATATACATGTCAACTATTTCATGCCCTCTTTTCTTCCACACTATCTATTGCATCTGTCTCTCATACAATGTTTGTACATTCAACTATGTTTCCTGTTTACCAGCCATTTGAATTGGAGCGGGTGATGCCAGTATCTAGCGGACTAAAATCATGGTCTTCAAATAAAACAGTGCTACCTCTTGGTGGAGATAGCACCCCGGTTGTACATGCACAAGAACCAGCCCTACCACACATAACCCAAACTCTCGCAGATTGTACCCCTACTACGATGGACAGAGAACTAGCTTCATCCAATCTAACCCCAACCACAGCCGATAGTAACCCAGTTCCTGTTGACACAGCACCATCTCCACCACAGAGCTCCCAAAAAAGAGCAGTTAGTAAGGCAGCTCCAGTGCCCAAAGGGCCAGTACTATCACGACAAACCCCAACTCCACCAGTTAGTACGCCTATTCCTGTGGAGGAAGCACCACCAGCTAGTCATAGTTTAGCATCTATCGCATTTGATGTTGTTAAACCGTATGTGCGTATCTTCCCATCTTGGAAATATTATACTGAAGATGAAGGAAAATGCCAGTTGCAGGTGTTTGTCCAGGAGTTATGTGTAAGTAATGTTATTCATGGCAATTACTTTGCTTCGTCCCATACATCCTACCTCCATGATGGTTATAATACAACAATTTTTCCCATTTTTCTCTATAGAGAAGGACCGATTTGGAAACTCAGGATGAGGTAGCCTGTGCTAATACCTCTACTATCTTCAAGAATGCTTGGTGGCAGTATCGGAATTACCTGAAGAAAACGTACTTCACCGGCAAAGAAACTCATCAAATTCCCTTACGTTTTCCTGAGACACATTTACTAGACAATGACTGGGAACGCCTTGTTCTGTACTGGTCCCGGACCAAGAATGTGGTAAGGTATATGACCTCATTTTCTATTTTTAAGTATTATATTCTTGCGTCTTACTGTACTCTGTTCATGTAGAACAATTGCCTAAACCTGAAGAACAACTGTTCTAATTTAAGATTCCATTGCTACCATAGGACATAGATATATGTTTGTTTAATGCTTTTATTATGTACTAGTACTTGGCAATAGAAGACTTGGTAGTTTAACCCTGTCCACCTTACTAATGAACTGGTTCACCGAAATGAGTTTCATATACTAGTACATGCTAAACTTGTTATGTGTCTGCTTGTTTCTTCTTTTAGAATGCTGACAGAATATTGGCGAAGAGTGCCTTATTAAGCAACGGTAAAGGAAGTAATGCAGATAAGGTTCCGGATAGTGACACATCCTGTCTTGGTTTAGTGTTGGAGTTACTGGCCACTGCCGCTTGCACAAGCTATTCAAACTCACTGTCCGAATCAGTTCGGTTTCTTGAGTCTCAACTACAAGCTGAAAGACATCGATCAGCTGTGTTGCGACAAGAAGCAGAAGGACTGTGGAAGTCCCTGGAGCATTCAGATGCATACTTTCTAGTGCAACAACAAGCGTTGGAGGATTTTAGCGCCAAACAGGACAAAGCTAATCAGCTTGCTAAGCTTATTGCCAGCATGGTGGATAACCAGGATAACATTTCTTGAGCTCTTCTGAAGTTGTTTCAGTTATGTTCTTGTTTTGCTGCTGCGTTTATTTGCATTGGTGGCCAATTTTGACGGCCAGTGTATATGATATGCTGCTTTGTTCCCTATATTTGCACTCGTGGCGAACTTTGATGCCCAGTGGATGTAATATGTGTAATAGTCATGATAGCCTAGAGTTAGTTGCTTGCTTATTTATTTCCTTGTTGTCTTGTTTATTTGTTTGCTTGTAGTCATTGCAGTTCTTTTTCCGCGGTTAACTAGTGGCCGCAATAACCTATTTTTAAAAACTAGGCCACAATAACAATGGGCTAATATTCACTGTAGTGACATTGGGCCTCCTACGGGCCGTGGAAACAGTGGGCCTTCTACGGGCCGTAGAAACAGCAGGCCTTCTACGGCCCGTAGAAACAATGGGCCTTCTATGGGCCGTATCATCAATGGGCCTTATACGGGCCGTATGATTGATTGGCCAAACATGGGCCAATAATAGGCCGCATTATGGCCGTAAACGGGCTAGAGTTGGAATCGTCCGTTCATGGGCCGACCGTAACGGGCCATTGTTCGTAGGCCGTATTTGATGACGCTATGAAAACGGTCCAACTTATTAACGAACCACTAACGGGCCGACTGTAACCACGGGCTGAATTTGGCCCACAAGCAGAAAATGACAGTAACGGGCCGTAAGTAAACGAATGCTGGAAATGAGCCCAACAATAAATGGGCTCTGAGAAGGCCGAAAGATAACATGGGCTAGAAACGGCCCAACGGAATAACGAGCCGTTAATGGGTATAAAGTGATACACTATTCATTACGGGCTAGTTTCACCACGGGCCGTTAATGGGTGTAGAGTGATACACTATTCATTACGGGCCAGTTTCACCACGGGCCGTTAATAGGCCAAGAGTTACATAGGGCCTCATATGGGCCGAAAGACGTCATGGGCCATACATGAGCCAGAAGTGAAAACGGGATGGAATCATATTGGATGGCCCAGATGACGCTACTGGGCTTAATTCGGATAGGGCGTAACGGGCCTTGGGTTAGCAGGCTGTAAATGGGCTATATGCGAACATGCCGTTAACAGGCTTTCCATGGGCCGGCCTGCCACCTTTTGACCAAGTCAAACGGGCCGGCCTTTTCACAGGTATGGGACTCTGTTGGGCCGTGCCACGTGTCGATGTATCATCGGCGCCTATCTGTCCCACTGACGAGCTAACACGTGTTTCGTCCGGCCAATAAGAATTTTACATGAGGAAATTTCCCATTGGTCGGGGCTGTTAACGGGTTATCGGATCCAAAACCTGACCCGATAGCTTAACGGCGTTCCGTTACGGTGGATGCCACGTGTCGGTCACCCTTGACGAAAGCACTTCTGTGACGCGCGATTTATCGTCATGGAAGTGGACACTTCCATGATGATAATTTTGGTAATGTCATGGAACACTTCTACGACAGCACAGGTATGACTATCTTGATTCTGTCATAAATTTTTCATGGATGTACATGCATGACAAAAAACGCGACCTACTATGACAAACATGTATCATCACGGAAGTGTATTTTTTGTAGTGTTGGTTCATGTTCTACGTCGGCAGGGCCCGACCCCGCGCATACCTCAGCCGCCGTTGGGTCGTCCGGATCACCAGGGCGAGACCTAGGTGTGAGGGGCTACGTGGCCAGTTAGGCTCCTGAGTCGCGATGCTCAGGAGTCTCCCTTGACGCGCAAACAGCTTACAGAAAGGAGATGCAGGAGTAGGCCTAGTGTTCTACATTGGCAGGGCCCGACCCCGCGCACACCTCAACCGCCGTTGGGTCGTCCAGATCACCAGGACGAGACCAAGGGGTGAGGGGCTACGTGGCCAGTTCTCCTGAGTCGCGATGCTCGGGAGTCTCCCCTTGACGCTAAAACGACCTTCATACCTTTTCCCTCGCCGAGGCTCCGCTCGGGAGGGGCGCGCGACGACCAGGCCCGAGGGACCTGGCAGGGTGGCGTACGCTTGGGCATGACCCAAGCGCAACCCCCGTGCCCAGCCCCCTCGCACGACTCTCTCGAGGGGAGGTGTTGCGATGAGGCCAGACACTGAGCCCGAAGGCTCCCTAAGGTTGATACGACCATGGGGCCGCCCTCAGTTGTTTATCACCAGCGCGGAGCATAGCACTTCCGCACTTGCACGGGCATAACCGCTCCTCGGCCATGTCGACTGCCAGCGTAGAGCATGGTGCTTCCATTGGTGCATGGGTGAGGACTCCCTCTGAGTGGAGCCCCCGGGGCGTGTACAGCCCCGCCCTGACATGTGGCTTGCATGGCAGGGCTGGACGAGGGGTGTGTGGGAACTCGTGAGCTAGTGCGGGACTCACGAGGCCCTACCTCAAGGCGGGTTGCGCCTGGTCTTGGCTCTTGATGACTATGGTGGTCTTGCGAGATGCTTAGGCAACCTGCACTGAGCGAATCTCCTGAGGCTATCGCATGAGAAGGCCAAGCACCAACGACCCCGGGAGGTGACGTGAACGGGGCTGGCCCGCCAGACAGAGCTTAGCCGTTGGGTTTAACGATGCTGCAGGGACGGACCCAAGCACATGCGCCGTGCCTAGTCTTCTCATGCAAAGGATCCTGAAGAAAAATGATCGGCGCGGGGCTCCCGTGGTGGGTGACAATCAAGCAGGGGATGACTATAAATAACTCATGCATGGGAACCAGCTAGCTAAAATAGATGCGAGGACGATACATGCCACTGGGACGGACCCGAGCGGCCTGGGGATGATGCAGCCCGAGGGGCGCCCCCTGTAGGGTAAGCTAAAAATGCGGAAGGATAAACGCCGCAGGGACATGCCCATGCGACTTGGGAATAATGCAGCCCGAGGGGCGCTCCGAGATGAATAAACTGGCAAAATGTCACCTGGTTTCGTTGTCGAAGGAGTGTTGGGGTAGCTGAAGGCGCGCGCTGAAGAATTCGCTCCTCATGAGCCGCCAAGACCTTGAGCCTCGGGAGGCTCTGGGAGCTCAGGTGGTTCCTTGAGTACCGTCTCCATCTCCGCTAGGACCGCGTGATGCCGGACCTCCTGAGTTGCCAGGATGCTCTGTAGGTTGCGCTGGAGGGCGGCTGCCATGCCCGACAGGCCAAACCGCATGTGAACATAGCTATGAGGTGGACCCTCGCACTGCCCAACGCGCGAAGGCTAGAAGCGCTCCTGAGATGTGGCCCTATTGAGCCCTGGGATGTCGATGCAGACATGCAGCCCGCCACCCTCGCCTGGATAGGGAGCTGCACCAGGTGGGCGGCGGTCACCGCGCATAGCCCTTGCTTCTTGAAGCTCCTAGGTGGCCTTGACGATGAACTCCTGAGCGCTGGGCGCTCCTCGCCCGGTGCCCTCTTGAGGGAAACGTGCCGCAAAGCACGCCTCCACATGGTGCCCGAGCGCCTCCCTCGTGATGCTGGCCAGGTCTGAGGCCCTCCAGAAGAGAGCCCCTGAGCCTCGCCCGAGGAGGGCGCCGGGCGCGCCTTCCTATGTGAGGGAGGGAGGCGCCCCAGGTGCGGGCGCTGATCCTGAGGCGGCGCCGCTAGAGACACCACCCCCCTGAGGCCCTGTGCGGAGTAGCTGCTTCTTCTTCTTGGGGATGGCCTCAGGAGGGTACTGCGCGCCCTCGCTGTCAGGGTCTTCAATTGCCGCGACCTGGAAGGCGCGCTCAAGGGAGCACAGCACATCTCTTTCTTCGCAGGGGACTGTGAGGATTCCGCTGCTTCCCGGCATCTTGAGGACGTTGTAGACACGGTGGGTCACTGCCATGAACTTGGCTAATGCTGGGTACCCGAGGATGGCATTGTATGACAGACGGATGTGGGCGACGTCGAAGTCGATGAGCTCGGTGTGGTAGTTGATCCACTGGCCGAAGGTGACAGGGAGGCGGACCTGCCCTACCGGGGTGGTGGAGCCGTCGGTCACCCCTGAGAAGGGCTTGGTAGGCTGTAGCTGATCATAGGGCACTTGAAGGCTGTTGAACATCTCGACTAACAGGACACTGAGCCCCGCTCCGCTGTCGATGAGGGTCTTGGTGACTTGGACATTGCTGATGACGGGTGAACAGAGTATCGGGAGGACGCCGGTGGTCACCACGCATTTGAGCTGGTCCGCCGTGCTGAAGGTGATGGCACACTTGGACCAGTTGAGCGGGCGCGTGGCCTCGAGCCCGGGGAGGGCCGCGTTCACCTCATGAGTAAACTGCTTGAAGATGCGCTGGGAAGCCGGGGCCTGAGCACCACCCAAGATGCAACCGATGGCGCGTGGCTCCTGGAAGCCCCCACCCCCTCGTCCTGGTGGTGGTCGTCATTCCTTCTTGGTGGTGGCGGCAGTGGAGGGAGGCCAGGATTGCCCGGAGGACGGTCCTCGCGAGGCTGGTCGCGCCAGGCGCCCTCATGAGGCTGCTCCTGCTAGTGGTCCTCACGAGGCCGGTCGCGCCACTTCTGGCGGGGGCCGCGGTCGTCCCAGCGTCCTGCACCTCATCCTCCTTCTCGGCCGTATCCCTGGTCGTTGTGCTCGGGGCATCGACCAAAGCGTCCATCTCGGATGGCCCTGAACTCTTGACAATCGTTGGTGTTGTGGCTGTGTACGTTTTGGAAGGCGCAGAACGTACGACTGCTCTTGGACGACTCGGGGTGGTCCCGACCGCCCTTCGTGCCCGGATCCACCGCGAGCACGACTATTCCCTTGCGCTTCACATCCTTGACCTTGGCTTTCTTCTCGTCTGGATCGGCAGCAGTGAGCTCGAGGAGGGGGAGACGCCCTTCCTCAGCTCTTGCGCACTTGGTCACCATGTTGAACATCTCCAGGGTCGTGCATAGTTCCTCGTGGATGGCGAGCTCCTCCTTCATCTTGACGTCGCGGACGCCATCAGAGAACGCTCAGATGATGGCCTCGTCCATCATCTTGGGGATCTTGAGGCGAACGCTGTTGAAGCGCTGGATGTACTTCTGCAAGGTCTCTCCTGGCTGTTGCTTGATGCGGTGTAGGTCACCCGCGGCCGGAGGGCGGTCGCGAGTGCCCTGGAAGTTGGCGATGAAGTGGTTGCGCATCTCACCCCAGGAGGAGATTGATCCCGCGGGCAGGTTCAGGAGCCACGAGTGAGCGCCATCCTTGAGAGCCATGGGAAACCAGTTCGCCATGACCTTTTGGTCGCTGTTGGCCGCCTCGATGCTCAGCTTGTAGAGCTACAGGAACTCCGCGGGGTCAGGGGTGCCGTCATAGCGTGGAGGCAAATCCGGCTTGAACTTGCTTGGATAAACAACGGTGCACAACTCGGGAGTGAAGGCGCGGTAGCCTGCTGTGGTCACCGAGGCCCTCTACAGAGGTGGAGCCTGCCCTTGATGTCCGCGCACCGCTGCCGCAGGCGGCACGCGGTCTTGTCATGGTGGCGCCGGGAGAGCAGAAGTGTTTTCCTGCAGTCGAGGGACCTCCTGGCAGCTTCCTTCTTCGTGCGCGGGCACACGACATGGCGGATCATGTCGCGGGACCGCGCGTCTTGGGGCAAGGACACCGTCTTGACGTGGAGGAGGTGGTGGCGCTCCGTGAGCTGCGCGTCTCGGCGTGAGGGTGCCGTCTTGATGCGGGGGTGGCGGAGGCACTCCGTGAGCTATGTTGCCCGTGGCTGGAGGTGGGCGAGGCAGCGAGAGGGATGGTGCAGGAGACCCCCAGCCGCGCTAACGAGCTCAGCGATGCAGTCTAACCAGTCCTCGTAGAGGTCGTCAAACGGGCGGTAACGCAGGAGCTCACGTTCTATGAGCAGCGCGGCCTGCGCGTCCGTGGGTGCGCGGCGAGCGTGAGACGATGAGCCAGCCGGAGTCAGCGACGGGGTGGCGGTGCGGCTGTCCCGCTGCACGGAGGGGTGTAGTGATGATGCCTGCTCCTTGTTTGCTGCCGGGCCGGTAGCAGCATTGGCAACAGGTGTGGAGAAAGACGGGGAGGCCCGCTGACAGGGGCCATATGAGCGACACAGGCCGGGAGGGCTGCTCGGCGGTCGGCGCGGGCTCGACGCGCGTCTGCCATGGATGCAGTGGAGCGGTGGAACATGGATCAACGGAAGGAAAGCTTCAGCGCACCCCTACCCGGTGCGCCAAATGTCAGATTTCGGGTTCCGGCAAAACCCTTGAGATTCGAACTCTGGGGTGCGCACGAAGATCTCTCCTCCCCCTAGCTCACGCTCTCACCACAATCTCAAAGCTCAGCACGTCAAACTCGCAGAACAAAGGACACAGGGTTTATACTGGTTCGGGCCACCGATGTGGTGTAATTCCCTACTCCAGTGTGGTGTGGTGGATTGCCTCTTGGGCTGAGGATGAACAAGTACAAGGGAAGAACAACCTCCTGAGGAGAGGCGTCCTTGAGCTCGGAGAGCTTGTGTGGTTGAGGGTGATCTGAATGGTCTCTCCCTATCAGTTGCCTCCTACCGTGGTGGCTAGTCCTATTTATAGAGGCCCGGGTCCTCTTCCCAAATGTAGGCGGGAAGGGATCCAACAACAGCCAAATTTGAAGGGAGACAACTAGTACAAGTTATCCTAACAAAAGGTGGTCTTCGCCTGCCAAAGGCTCTAGTGGTGACGCCGCCCTGGGCTCCATGGTGACCTTCGTCCTATCATCCTGATGGTCTTGGTCTTGTTGCACCGATATGGAAACCTTTGCCTGATGCCTCGGGACTCCTCACCTGCGCTTGCCTCCTTAGCACCAAAGAGGAAACGAGTACGCTGCGTGCGCTGGCGCCCGCCTGGCCTTGGTGGTCATGGCTTGCGTCACAGGGACCTCGTGAGGTGCCCCTCGCCTTGATCTCTCCGCCCTCGCGATCCAGCCTGGTGAGGCCGCCCTCGAGGAGGTCTTGTGTCGTCCGCCTCGCGAGGCTTGGCCCCTCGTGAGGGTCTTGAGTGTTCGCTGATGAAGATGGGCCGTACAGGGCCACTGGTGAAGCCACGCCATGGGCCGTAGGCAGGCAAGTATGGGGACACCCGTTCCCAGGATGCCGACACACACCACACGACCAACACACACTCTCACGCTCAAGTGCTCAACCTACACGTGCATCCACACACATCAGGCCCTGACAGACACATACACAACCATGTGATTTCCGTGCACGGGTTGGAGTCTTGTCGCGCCTGTGTAAATTTGTGTTTATCTGACCTTTTCCTATGCAAACTGACAGGTGGGACCCACAAGGAACGTGGTCAATTTAACTACTCAACATGGTGCCACGCAGACTATTTGGCCGGTCAACAGAGTGCAATCCGATGCTGAACGGTGAGCAAATGACCGTATAATCACCGCAAAACCTATATAGTGACCGTAATGAGCGTATTCTGAAGTTCGGTGACCGTATTACGCTTTTCTCTCTGTAGGCCCTCCAAAACTACATCTCTACACCTTCTCGCATGTTACATCTAACAACTATGCAATACATCACTACTACCACACTCTAACACAATAAATCATATGTGTTTTTAGTTATACTAGATATCATATTGTTACTTAATTATTCAGTTTGCATACATTAAAATTGCCTTTGAAATATATGGCCAGTATCATCTACCACGTGGGAAAAATCCTGCCCTTTCCTGTTTAATCGGGTTTGTATCGATGGATTGTGCGAAACAACAAAACTATAGTACTATACAGTACAAGTGACAGTTCACTGGGCCACCGTGTCGTGTACTCCTCCGTCATAAGAGTGGAGCGCTCGCTTTCATAAATGTTCTAGTCCCTTTCGCCGACATGTGGGACATCAAGCTACCGGGTCCATGTTCCATACCGAAATACAGTGCGGAGCAGCAGGAGTGAAGCACCCCAGTCATGGCGCCGGCATAGTAATGAGCAATGAGGCGTCAAATCACAAAGCTATACCTTTCCCGCCGTTAAGTTGGAGGGATGAAATTATAATAATGCTAGTAAAAAAATAAGTTGGAGGGACGAAGCAACCATCATTTCACCCATTGCTGAATCCGTTTCTCGCTCATCTTCTTCAAGTTAACCACGTGTTGCTTCTGCCGTTGTTCTGCCTCATGTGGGACACGAATCGGCTTGGTAAAGCACTGAGACGTGGGACCGCATGTTAGCAAACCGCCAGGCCAACGTCCTCTAAAAATAAGAAACCTCCCCCACCATCCGTGCGGCAAATTCACCTCCTTTTTACTAATCTTGATTCTATAATTTTTTAGATCAATATAATTGAGATATGTATAGATAGCACACGGGAGCAAAACCAAGTGGTACGGTTAAGGGCATCTATAGTGTGTAGCAAAATGTGAAAATAACTTTTGGCATCGATGGGAACCATTGTGGACGGTGTTGCCAAAGCCAAAAAGATGGAACCGAAGCTCCCTGATTGATTGATTGAAGGAATAGAAAATGCAACGTCTCTGCTCTTTCTCCCGTGCTTGGACGCATGTACGGTATATAGCACAGAGTCTACTCCCCTGTCCCTTCTATCACAAATCACAAAGCAGTGAGGCATAAAATCACAAAGCACGGACGAAGCAACCATCATTTCACTCTTCGCTGACTCCGCTTCTCCATCGTCTTGTACGAGAAACCACCTCACCGCACTAAGCTGGACGAACGACGCTATTGTGTATCTATACCCCTATATAGTGTGTGAATAACTTTGAAAGTTGGTCGTTGGATGAAGCCAATCCGACAGTACAGAGATGGGTAATCCAGGCACTACTGGCCATTGGATATCATCTACATTCCACCAGATTCTGCCACATGTACAATCTAGAAGACTCCATGGTTGAACTTAAGCATAATGCACAAACCACAAAACACTAGCACTTCTCCTTTGTTCTAGAATCTTCCATATCTTAATTTCCCAAAATGAATTGTCACCTTTTGTTTTTACTTTATGCTTTACAATGCACAATTCCATGAATCTTAAAATAGATTTTTTTATAAAACTAATTGATTTTGGATGAGATGAACTATAAGAATTAAACAAACATCTACATCTTGCATATATGACTCAAAGATTACATGCTATAGTGTGGTATTTATTCATAATTTTGTTACGAAATCTCATGCGTGCAATGCACGTGTACCTTACTAGTACTAGTAGTACGACTACCTCCGTCCGGGATTTTTAGTCCTGTGAGCAGTGTTGGCACGTCCGGTTTTAAGAGGACGCATGCAAAACATCCATCCCTTCCTATTGGCTCATGCACGAGGTAATTAATGGCAGCAAAAACAGCCAATACAAAGCTGCATGCAGCCAATGCATACCCAGCGGCCAACTTTATTAGCGGAAGGAAGGGGAGGTAGTACTGTTCTGCATGCATGCGTGCGAGGCAAACCGAAGCGTTCCCAGTGCATGCATTAAATGCACGTGAAGCTCGTTGGCTGCACCTCCGCTGGAAAATCTCGCACGGTTAAAAGTAGATCATGCCTTGGTCCATGAGTTTCTATCGAGGGGACTTAAAAACCCGGACGGAGGTAGTAGTAGTACATTTACGGGTCCTTTGGTTCAACGAACTTCCTGGATGCAAATAAGGCGGTTGTCTCAGCTTGTAGGCGGCACTTGTGAACGACTTACCGTGGTCTCCCTCAATGGTGTTCTCCGTTGAACGCACTTCGCCAAGCCTCAACGTTCGAGATATCGTCGACGTCACCGCAATGGGGAAGGAAGTAAAATAGTTACTACCTCCATTTTTTGTACACAAGGCCAATATATCAAAATTACAATTTGCAAAAGGCCACTAACACTAATCGAGGCAAAATTGATGGGGTTTGCCTCGTACTAGCAACCAAGGACATTAATATACCCTTGCATGCATGGAGAAGTGAGAAGGTTGGTTTGCATGGCGCTGCATTAATCAAGCGATGAGGAGTGAGATGGTTAGCTCTTTGGGCTTTGGAGAAAAAATACGCATTAATTGACACGTCAAACGAGGATTTGTATTGATTAATCCCACGAAGGAAAACCCCGCCTTTCTTTTTTAACACTAGTACTCCTAGTACGTACGTACTTGTATCCTGTTTGGGTCTAGGACTTGCATTGCCATACTTCGCCACACATTTTTGCCAAGCTTGCCTAAATTTTTCAAAATGAAAAGGAGGTACACTTGCGCACGACTGCCGCGGTCCCACCGCACCCTCACACAGTCGCTCCTGCACACCGCGGTCGCACCGCACCCTCACACAGTCGCTCCTGCACGCTGCAAACCCACTGACACGTGCTACCGCATGTGAACAAACCAAACTCAGCCATCCTACCGCTGACTCATAATTTTCGTTCATACAGAATGTTTATCCAACCGCATGTTGGGGAGGATCCGTACGGCCCGTGCGGTGGTCTGTTGGGGAAGAAGAAGAGGTGAGGAAGAAGGGTTAGGAGACGTAGGATATTCATCCAACCGCCTGAAATGGTAGACTGACCCAAATGATGAAAGTCAGACAACTTGCATAACAATATATGTTTTTACACAACAAAAGATCCCTAAAAACAACAACATAAAGAAAAACTATCACTGCTTGCAGAACAAGACGACCTTGTCGTCTTTGGCTGCCGGCGCGAACCAACTATAGCTGCTGACGTGTGTCTCCGCACCGTGGTTGTCCTTGGCCTCCAGCTACTCGTTCACATGGAGCATGCGGGCGCTCTGCACGGACGAGAGCACCACCCGGTTCAAGTCCAGGACGTCCAGTTCCGCCTGCAGGAGGGCCTCGATGGCAGCGGCATACGCGCGCTCCGCATCGAGTTGAGCCTCCGCCGCCCAGTTCAAGTCCAGGATGTCTGGTTCCGCCTGCAGGAGGGCCTCGATGGTAGCAGCATCCGTGCGCTCCACGTCGAGTTGAGCCTCCACCACCCGGTTGACATCCACGACATCTAGTTCCGCCTGCAGGAGAGCCTCGATGGCAGTGGCATGTGCGCGCTCCAAGTCGAGTTGAGCCTCTGCCTCCCGGTCCTCCATTAGTATCGCCAAGTTGAACCGCTGGTCCGCCTGCACCATGGGTGAAAGCAAAAGTGCTCCCTAGTTGGTTTTGGTAATTAATGTTAACATATCTCTTATTGGACTAAATTTTTTTATCTAGTATGTTTCAGATAAGTTCAACAGTGAAGTGGCATGGACTAGAGGATGTGAAACCCCTTCAAGATGCTAAGGACAAAGGATTGGCTCAAGCTCAAAGCTTAAGACTCTACATTTTCCATTTTAGTGATCCAAGATCACATTGAGTCTATAGGAAAAGCCAATACTATCAAGGAGGGATGGGGTGTTGCTTAATGAGATTCTTGCTCAAAATGCTTAGTGATATGCTCCAAAACCCTCAACTACTTTCTCACATCCACATATGACCTAAACCAAAAGTCAAAATCGGCCCCACCGATTCTTTCTATCCGACGCCATCGAGTTTCAAATGTCATAGCCACTTCCACAAACCCTAGGCAAATTGGTCTCACCGATAGGGATCTCGGTCTCACCGAGATGGGATTGCAAACTCTCTGTTGCCTATTGCAATACTTTCGGTCTCACCGAAACTTGCAATCGGTCCCACCGGAACTGCAATGTAAACTCTCTGGTTCCCTTTTGTAACATTTCGGTCTCACCGAAATGAGAGATCGGTCCCACCGAGTTTACCTGACCAACTCTCTGGTTAGCTTATTACCAAAATCGGTCTCACCGAGATTACGTTATGCCCTAACCCTAATCATATCGGTCCTACCGAGTTGCATGTCGGTCCCACCGAAAACCCTAACGGTCACTAGCTTTGCTGAATCGGTCTGACCGAGTTTAACCATTCTATCCCACCGAGTTTGGAAATTTATGTGTAACGGTTAGATTCTGTGTGGAGGCTATATATACCCCTCCACCACCTCTTCATTCGTGGAGAGAGCCATCGGAGCAAACCTACACTTCCAACCTATATTTTTTGAGAGAGAACCACCTACACTTGTGTTGAGACCAAGATATTCCATTCCTACCATATGAATCTTGATCTCTAGCCTTCCCCAAGTTGCTTTCCACTCAAATCTTCTTTCCACCAAATCCATATCCTGTGAGAGAGAGTTCAGTGTTGGGGAGACTATCATTTGAAGCACAAGAGCAAGGAGTTCATCATCAACACACCATTTATTACTTCTTGGAGAGTGGTGTCTCCTAGATTGGCTAGGTGTCACTTGGGAGCCTCCGACAAATTTGTGGAGTTGAACCAAGGAGTTTGTAAGGGCAAGGAGATCGCCTACTTCGTGAAGATCTACCGTTAGTGAGGCAAGTCCTTTGTGGGCAATGGCCATGGTGGGATAGACAAGGTTGCTTCTTCATGGACCCTTCATGGGTGGAGCCCTCCATGGACTCGTGCAACCGTTACCCTTTATGGGTTGAAGTCTCCATCAACGTGGATGTACGATAGCACCACCTATCAGAACCACGACAAAAAACATCCGTGTCTCCAATTGCGTTTGAATCTTCCAAACCCTTCTCTTTACATTCTTGCAATTTGCATACTTTACTTTCCGCTGCTCATATACTCTTTGCATGCTTGCTTGATATCTATTGTGTTTGTTAAACTTGTGCCAAAAATCCACTTCAACCTAAAGAATTTAAAAACTGTAACTTTTAGCACCTAGTGTCTAATCACCCCCCTCTAGACACCTCTTCTCGATCCTTTCAATGGGGGACCCGGATGTCGGCACGAAGTTGACGTCCATCGTCTCATACCCATCAGGGGCCTTCTGCGCTACGACCTCCACCATGAACATTGGATCGGATTCCTCCTCGTAGCTTGGCTCCAGAGAACTCGGGGATTGTCCCGCCGCAAAGCGAGCTTAGGAACGGAGGTCTGTGGCATCGACCGCTGCCGTGATTTCTGCGTGGCGCTCCGGCATCAGCATCTTGTAGTACGTGATCTTGTGGTGCACCATGGCTTTCCAGCGAACTAGGGGATGCTTGATGCGGGCTAGGGGATCGAAAGGTGGGGGAATGGGCTGGAGAGGAGATGTGGTTTTGGGGCAGTGGCTGGCATAGGCCGAGCAGCGAAGGTTCTATTGTGAATAGTGGTTCCGGTGATGACTGGTCAATCGATTTTGACCGTACATTGCTCTTGTCATGTTCGCGTTGCACCCCGGCACGCTGGACCCTCCATGTCACTCACCGAATGGAACGCACTTCGTCTTGCGCTTTCGCTCGCTTGTGGGACCGTAGTTGGGAGCAAACCGACATCCCTCCCCCGGACGTGGATCCTCTGACTTTGCAATCCCTGCCATACCCTGCCTTTGAGTCACTGACAGGTGGGTCCCATGCTCTATGGGACCATTTGTCAATGACTCAAAGGTAGGCTAGGCTACGGCAAGGGATCCTCGTCCCCTCCCCTCCCCCGCCCGCGCCATTTATAATACCACTCCCTCCGTTTTATGTGGAGTAAATAAAAACAGAGGAAGTATACTACGGATGAGGATCCCCCTAAGTGGCCGAACCCATTGAGTAACTGACGTGCGGGGCCTAGCAAGCATGGGGTCCGCTAGTAAGTGACCGAAAGGGAGGGTAAGGCAGGGATACCTATGTCAGAGGATCCACTTCCACTACTACTCCCTCCTTCCATCTACTATACAGGGCCTAATATGTTTTTCGAGGCTAACTTTGACCAAATGTTAGAGTAATAATATATGACATGCAACTTACACAAAGCATACGGTCAAATTCATATGTGAAAGGAGCTTCCAATGATATAATTTTCACATTATACATCTCATGTACTATTAATCTTGTCAATAGTCAAAGGCGGTTTTGAAAAACGCATTAGAGCATGGTTAATAATATAGCCAGCCGATGGCTATGATCACCGGTTCCAAATTTTGAATCCGCCTAAGGTATCACACATGCACCCACTCGTTTTCTCTCGATTTCATCTCGGTGTCCGAAGATCAATTGAAAGAGGACTAGTGTGGGTACAATATGTTCGTTTCGCTTATGCACGTATAATATACTCCCTCTGATCCCCACAGACCCCCCCCACGGGTCATTTCTATCATAGAAACAGACCAAACCTTTATCTCCTTGCACGACACGCAATTGATCTCTCAACATCAATCGATCTCGTCAAGATGTGTCGGGGCATGCACCGAATGGGATGTCAAAACTAAGACAGGAAGCGACACGTAGTGGAGGCAAAGTGAAACTTTAAATGAACCGTTTGTTTGTATGCATGTCAGACAAATTACAACATTGGAAATACAAGCATGGTCTAGGCCCACATGCGAATGATACTTGGCGGAATGTTCAAATGAGGCATGTGGGAGGATGGACTCGACCGGAGGGCGACATGATTGATGGAGAAGAGGGTTGGAGAGATATGAGAAATAAGCAACGCCGCATGATTATACTTGAACGACTCAAATAAACAATAAGTTGTCTCATTTTCCCTTTTGTCTTGGTCACGGAGTAAGATACCCCCTCTGTTTTTATTTACTCTGCATATTAGGTTTGACTGAAGTCAAACTTCATGAAATTTGACCAAGTTTATAGAAAACAAGCAAGATGTCCGTGCCTTGCACGGAACATCAAGATCTTGTGGGAGAAAAGGATGAACGAGGGAATGCCTTATATGCAAATGTGGATAGGAGTGCGGGTAAATTGTCATAGTTTCCTTCCTATCCGTTAGATATAGATCGGACCACCTATATTCCAGGATGGCAGGCACACCATCCTCACCAACACTGCTTTTTATGTACACTAGCAAGATGCCCGTGCGTTGCACGGAACATCAAGATGCATTTGTATGAGTAGTTTATCTTGTGGGAGAAAAGGATGAATGAGGGAAGGCCTTATTTACAAATTTGGAGAGGGTTGTGGGTATCTTTTTGCAAAATTGCCATAGTTTCCTTCCTATCTGTCAGATATAAATCAGACGGACTCTTATAAAAAACAGAGTTGGTGATGATGGTGTGCCTGCCATCCTGCAATATAGGCCGTCCGATTTATATATGACGGATAGGAAGGAAACTATGGCAATTTTGCAAAAAGGTACCCACTTACCTCTCCACAATTGCAAATAAGGCCCTCCCTCGTTCATCCTTTTCTCTCACAAGATAAACTAGTCATACAAATGCATCTTGATGTTACGTGCAACGCATGGGCATGTTGCTAGTAAGAGTAGAAATATGAACATTTACAATAGCAAATATATATGATGTGAAAGTATATTCAATAATGAATCTAATGGTATTGATTTGTTATTGTATATGTTATTATTTTTGTCTATGAACTTTGTCAAACTTTACAAAGTTTGACTTTGAGCAAAGCTAAAATCCAGAGTAAATAAAAACAGAGGGAGTACGCACGGACTAGTATAGTTACTACTGCCGGGACATGGTAAGTTGGACCCCTAAATGCGGGCACAGACCGGGCACACTTCAATTATTCTTTCAAACAGTCAGACACCTACATTTAGCACACCATCCGGCTACTTAATCAAGTGTTACGCTTCACTACTTGAAAAGGAAAAGGGTGGTACCGTACCCAAAACCACCACACTTGGGGCTAGGGTAACAAATTGGTATTGTACCACATTTGAACCAGGGCACAAAAACCATCTGTTCTGCGCCTAATGAGCAACGCAGAGCACTGGCGCCCGAATATGGCCGGGAAAACAGGGAAACCTACATGTGGGGCACACTTGTTGGGACGACGTGGCGCATACTAGTCCAATGGAGGAGCTGGCCCACGACCTCCTCGCCACCGGCAACCGTTCATGTGGGTCGTGGGACCCAGCAACATGGCGTAGCTCTAGCACCGCCTCTAGACAGGGCGACCGTTGAGCGACACGCTCATCGTCACTAGACATGGTCGGTTTCAGTGTGCCGAGGGTGGCGTTAGCGCTGTGGCACGACCAGCAGATCAACACCCGGCTCGTTGAGGATGCACGGGGCGCCGAAGTGCGCGCGCGCCGCGTCCGCGGAGTGGTGTAGCACGGCCAACTGCATCCCCAGGACCTGAGACCATGTTGGGTCGTCTTGCTTTTTCAATGATATGTGGGGTCGCATGTGAGCAAAGGGTATCTCCAACATTGCCATGATCGCAACTGACTACCCTGGCACACCAAAAACCCTTGTCCCTCGTGCCGTCAGGCGGTGCGTTCCCAGCCGGCGCCAGCAGCCCGCATTCATGTCGTCCGTCTGTATGCCATCGTTAAGAGGCTTGGTGCCCGAGGAACAAACTCCGGCGACTTAATGACGCGCCCGGACGCTTTGGCCTCACCGGAATGCGCTACTTAAAGCGGAAATTCCCAGCTAACCTCCACACCATAGCGCATCATCCTGCTACCTGGCACCACGAGCACGAATGCTCTGCGGGAGAGCTTTGTCTTCGGGGATGAAGCTTGAGGTCGCCGCCCTCGCTCAAGTCGCCGCTCGTGACGCAATAGCGGCATAGCCGGACGCGGACGCGACCGCACAAGCGATGGCCACGATGGCGGCCGACGACGGGAGCACCGTCAGCCATGCGTCCTACTTGCCGCCGTCCAACGTCCGGCACCGCCGAGGTCGGGGACTCCTCTAAGGATGAGTAGGGCATGGGAGGCGGCAAGGCATGGTGTGCTAACTGGCCGGTCCGTCTCCCGTGTTCTACTCTTCCTCGCCGGAGACCGCACCTTCGTCTTGAACCCCGCCTCCGTACACAGAGACCGCAGATGGAGGACGTCGGTCACCGCCGTAGAATAGGTTTAGTGTCGGGTTTCTTTTTTCTATCCTATAAAAGTTCGAAATGTAATGAAAATTTGCCATGTTTGCATTAATCTCGGCCGGTGTATATGAACTTTTAGAATAATATAGTATATTGTAGGAGTACTAGCAAGATGCCCATGCGTTGCACGGAACATCAAGATCTTGTGGGAGAAAAGGATGAACGAGGGAAGGCCTTATCTGCAAATGTGGAGAGGTGTGCGGGTAAATTGTCATAGTTTCCTTCCAATCCATTAGATATAGATCGGATGACCTATATTGCAAGATGGCAGGAACACCATCATCACCAACTCTGCTTTTTATTGAACTGAGACAAAGCTAACTTGCGAAGTAAATAAACACATAGGGTCTACATACACAATTTATCTTAGGCACTCCAATAGTACGTCCACTACACATTCACGCATTTCACATCTTTCTACATCTACGGGAAACTATGAAAGGGTTAACGTAAATTGCCTCTCTCTCTCTCCTCCCTGATTTTCATGGTGGTGGGCCCCTCCCTCCCCCCAATCTACAATCAACAGCTCGCACATTTCACATTATGTTAATTACGTAACTGGGATTACGTAGGTGTAGCATTACTTGTCCAAAAAGCCCAACTAAGCCAACCTCCTAGCATATCGCGCGGGAAAAGACCCGGCCGCGCCATTTTAGTCGGGATTACTGGATTACTAGTAGTAGTATCGATGGATCGCGCGAAGCACCAAGTTTTTTTAGGGGGCAAAGCACCTAGTTTAAAAGGAAAAAAGGCGGTACACTCATAGCACCCGTGTCGCGGTCGCATTGCACCCCACACACGTTCGGTCCTGCACACGGCTCATGCAAACGGAACGCGCTTCATCTCGCCTCTTCACTGACACATGGGACTGCACTTGGAGAAACTGACCATGCGCCAAACTCCCCCCACCCACAGCGCGACCCCCCACCAAAAAAATTCCCCCAAATCCCAAATTTAACCGCCCTTCGGCCTAATAGCCAATAATATTCCCCAAACCCCCTGCCCCCGTCCCCCTCCACTCCATTCGCTCCGCCAAAGCCGCCCTCCCTGCCGCGCTTGTCATAGCCCTAGCTTTACCTTGGCCTTGGACTAGTTTGGTTGCTGCATCATGTTTAAATTCAATTGAAATTTGAATTGAGGAATTTTCCAAGTCTCAGAAAACCTCTAAAAATAACCAACATTTAAATCTCATCAAATGGTCCAAGAAAATGTTCCTGTTATTCTGTGAAAATATTGGCATGAGGTGAAATTCAAACCAATATTTTTGGAGTCACAGAAATAATTTATTTGGGCCTTTGATTTAAATCAATAATATATTTGGGTTGGAATTATTTCTGTTATATAAGAAATAATGTCCAAATAATCCTAAACTGAAATGTTCCATGTTGGGTTTATTCCATACAGTGAGCATGAGCAGTTTGGTGATTTTTGGAAGTGTCTAAGTATTTTTAATAAAGCCCTAAAGACTACAGAATAATAGAAAACAAAATTAAAAGAGAAAGAGGGAGAACCTACCTGGTGGGCCAGCGGGCCCACCACTGTAGCAGCCCAGCCGGGCAAAGCCAGCCCAGCCCACCTCCACCTCCCTGTCGTCTTCCACCTCCTGCCAGTGGGCAGGAGGGCGTGTCACCGCGCGCTCGCTCGCCCCTGGCCACCTCCTGCTTCCTCCCCGGGCCTTCTAGCGATGCCACAGAGACGCCTCGTGACCCCTCGCTCCTCTCCCTCACTCTCTGCTCTCCCCCTCACCCTCTGCTCCCTCTCCCGAGCACACCCGAGCGGAGCTCGTCATCGCCGACGCAATTTACTGCGGCCACCGTCCATCCCGTGCCTCCCCGATGGGTCCAGAGGAACCGCCATCGCCTTCTGCATCATCTACACCAACCCATTCGACTGCGGGGGCCCTGTAGCATCTTCCCCGAGCTCATCCCCAACCTCCGGCCGCCGGCAACCTCACCGGCGATTCGCCGCCGTCTCCGCCTCCCCGAGCCCGCTTAGCCCTCCCTTGAGATCGCTGTGAGCTCCGACACCTTTCCCCCTCCTCCCCAAGATCGTTTCCGTCCTCTAGCTATGCCAGTCGCCGTATCCGAGCGCCGCCGTCCGCCATGGACGTTGCTCTCGCAGCCACCATGCGTCTCCACTCGAGCTTGAGCCTCCGGCGTGCTCCTGGAGCAACGGAGAGGCCAACGCAGCCGCTAGTTGGCCCCCTAGTGCATCGCAGCCTCGTGCCCGCATGTTCCCAAACTCCGGCCACCGCCGCGAGCTCCATTTCGGTGGACTCCAGCCACCCCAGCTCCAGCCGCTGCCACGAGTGAATGCGGGCGATTCCCAGCTCCGCGTAGATGCCCTCAGCACGCCCAGCCGCGGTCTGTAGCGCCGCCCCGACCAACTCCGGCGAGTTTCCGCCGCTGCTATGGTCGTCGGCGTCACCTGCTGACGTGGCGCCATTAGCTTAGGCGCTAAACTCGTTTAGTTAGTGCCTGTGTCGATGACATGTGGGTCCCCGGGCCCAACTAGTTCAGTCTAACTCCCTGTTTAGGTTAGTGCTAATCGGTGCGGACCCCACGTGTCAGCTTTGACTTCGTCAAGTCAACGTTGACCGGTCCCACTTGTCATAGACCCAAACCAGCCTGAGACACTGACCAGTGGGTGCCAGCGTCAGGTTTGACCTGGGCTGACGCTGTTGACTTGATGACATTATTCTGACGTCAGGCTGACGCAGTAATGCTTTCTGGATTTTAAATAAATCAGGAATGATTTATTTAATTCAGAAAATGTCCAAAACTTCCAAAAATCATAGAAATTCAACCGTAACTCCAAATGAAATAATTTATATATGAAAAATTATCAGAAAAATCCAATCTATCCATTTATACTACTTTCATGCATGTTCAACCAACTTATACCCACTGGATAAGTGAAAACATGATAATGGCATTTTAAATGCTAAATATGGAGTTTGCATATGAACCCTTGGTCCATATGGACTTCATTTAAATTGTTGCTAGATGCATTAGTGCAAAAAACATTCATATTGCCATGTCATAGCATGCATCATATTGTTGCATATCGTCATGTGTTGATTGCGTTCTTTCTCAGTTGCCGGTGTTTGTCCCCTCCCGATAGACGTTGTACCGACGCTGTGATCGTTGACATTGATGAAGACCCAATGATATCTTCAGAAGTGCTAGGCAAGCAAAACCCCCTTGTTCATTCTGATACAATCCCACTCTCTCGCTCCTGCTCTCTTTTACTACATTAGGACAACAACGATTCATCTGTTACTTGCTACGGTAGTTGAACCCCTTTCCTTTGCATGACCTGTCATTGCCACAGTAAATAGATGAAACCCACTAGCATGAGTAGGATTTGTTTGAGCCCTGACGTGCCTACTCATTCATGCTTGCTTATCATGCCTACTATTGCATAGAGTCGTGTCAGGTCTGGTTCATCGGGGATGAATCGGAGGTGTGTAAACATGTCCTACGGTGCGGGAGCTAAGTGTGTGAACACGATTTGGTAAAGGTAGCGGTGAGAGGCCATGTAGGAGTACATGGTGGGTTGTCTCACTGAAACCGTCCTCAGGAACTGAGTTCTATGTTTGTGATCCATGAAACAGCTACTACCACACATTGGGCCCTGAAATATGACCCTGCTCGACTTATTGATCCCTCTCGTCCTCTATCCAGGAGTTGCAACTAGTTTCTGGTGTTTGTAGGTTATGTGTTGGCGGCCGTGCGTACCGCTGACCCTAGGGGTGGGCTATGATGCGGTAGATACACTATGTCCGGGTATGCCGGGCGCCCGTTTGGCGTCTCGGGACCCTGTACACATCGTTTGGGGCCGTTCAGGACACCCCGGCTGGATTTCCTTGCGAATGGAACCCGAGTAGGCGATAAACCTGGACTAGAGACTTGTGTGGTTAGTCAGGTCGTGGTCTACACCCACGTCGGTTTTCGCTTGAAGTCCGCCGAGCACATGTCGTGTGCAGACGCTAAGTGGTGGAAACATGTGTGATGAAGTACACCCCTGCAGGGTTATAAATGATCTATTCGAATAGCCGTGCCCACGGTAAAGGACTTCTGGGTTGCCTATAACAGTTCATAGACAAGTGAAAGTGGATACTCTAAAACTCGCAAGATAAGTGTGAGTGCTATGGATGGCCTTCTCGTAGGGAGACGGGAGCGGATCCATAGTGGTGTATTGATATGGTGAATATGTGGACTCGTGTGCGCCACCTCAAAAGAGTTACTTGTTGTCGTAGTTTAGGTTAGCCACTGAGTCAAAGCTGGCTTCCTGCAGTTAAACTCCACTACCCCTTGTTGATACCGATGCATATGTAGTTAGTTCTGATGTAAGTCTTGCTGGGTACATTTGTACTCACGTTTGCTTAATTTATGTTTTGCAGAGAGACTTCAGTCTCGCTAGTAGTACCATGTGGACTTCGACGTTTAGCTTGATACCTCAGCTACGATCTTATGCCCTTGGCAGGATCTGGTAGATAGTCAGGCTTCTTAGCCTTTTTCATTTGTAGATGTCTGTACTCAGACATGTTAAGCTTCCGTATGTGTTTGATTTGTATGCTATGATTGTTGGGTCATGAGACCCATGTTTGTAATATCTCGCTCCTCGGAGCCTAATGAATAAATACTTGAGTTGTAGAGTTATGTTGTGAGGCCATGTTGTATTTACACATATCGAGCATATTGTGTGTGTGATTGAAATGCTTGGTATGTGTGGGATCCGACAATCTAGTTGTTTATCCTTGGCAGCCTCTCTTATGGGGAAATGTAGTCTAGTGCTTCCATGAGCCATAGTAGTCTGCTACAGCCCGGTTCACCGAAGTCCTGTTAGCCCAGCACTACTGCTCAGGACACTTGATTGGCCGGCATGTGTTTCACTTCGTTCCTATGTCTGTCCCTTCGGGGAAATGTCACGCGGTGACATCCGGAGTCCTGCCTAGCCTGCTACAGCCCGGGTTCCCGGAGTCCTGTTAGCCCAGTGCTACAGCCCGGATTCACACGCTCCTGACCGACATGCTCGATGTGATTCATGTATGCCTGTCCCCATAGGTTGGTGCCGTTTTGGGTTCACGACTAGCCATGTCAGCCTAGGTTCCCTGTCATATGGATGCTAGAGACACTATCATATACTTGAGCCAAAAGGCGCAAATGGTCCCAGGCCATGGTAAGGCGACACCCATGGGAATACCGTGCGTGAGGCCGCAAAGTGATATGAGGTGTTACTGGCTAGATCGATGTGACTTGGAATCAGGGTCCTGACAGCGTTGGTATCAGAGCCTGACTACCTGTAGGATTGCCAAGCCAAACCGGTCGAAGTTGTGCCTAGAAATGCTTTAGTTATGTTGGGGAATTGATTGTGGAAGGGAATGTAAGGCTCTTTTTACTCCTTATACCTTATGCCTTCTGATCTGAGTCACCCTCTTCTTTTCTGCGGGGGTTAAGAACTAGGCTTCTCTTCTATCTCTTAGGATGACGTGTTACTAAACCGTAGTTGCCTAGGATTGTTGAGTTTAAGCCTCAGTTCAGTTCCTACTACTTCCATATGTTCATAGATGGCCTCAGAACCTTGATATTGTGTTGTTGAGTGGGTATGCCACCATTTTGCAGGATGTCTCAAATCTTTTGAGCATTTATAGCCATTATGCTGTCCGAGTCATCCCAGGTCTCCAAATAGTCTGATGCAATTGCAAACCCCTTCCTCCTGTTCCTGATGTCCATTTGGGCCAAATTAATCACACTAATCGGTGAGTTGAGGTACTCTGTTGCCTCGACATATATGTTGGAGCTATTTTTATGGCCCTAGGTGTTTTAGGGAGTCACCTAGTAATCTAGCAATGCTTTGTGTTCCTGGTGTGATGATTCTGGCCACCATTCTCGAAAGCATCCCCGATGCCATTTAGTAGTAGGTATTCTACTCCTGGGTTCTTGACCCAAGATTCACCCTACTTACCTCATGTTGATAGTGTTGCTAGTTCCTTTAGGATATTAGTAACCTTTGCGATAGTCCTCGAGGTTCGTGGTACATCCTTCTTCCAATTACCATGAACCATTCTTGGCAGGAGTTCTTTTGAACCAAAAGATCACAATAAGAGTGCTCTTGATGAGTTCTCCATTCTGCATTGTGAATCTGCCAGTCCTACCTTTCTACATGGGTTGTCCGGAAGAAATGTTGAGTTTTGCTCGACATACTAATCTATGCATCCATAACTCAGAAAGTTATATGTTCCTTGAGTTGTTCCTCTTTAGTTGTATTCCGACCATCCTCTATCAGTTGATAGCCAAGAGTGTGTGTGCGTTTCTGTTCATCGATGCCTTTTATTCTTGTGGTTCGACAAGTCGTTCTATTCTGGAATGACTAGGAGAAACAAACTCCAGTACCTCGTCCATTTCCATGATTGGGTCAAAGTAGTTGTGCTCTGCAGATCAAATGCCAATCCAGCTTTTGCTCCGTTCTACCCTGGAGTATTACCCCCTTTATGTCAGGATTGTCATGAGAATTGCACCATCTCTTATGAATTCTTGACACAGTGATACTTCTCGCTATCATTGTCTCATTCCCTGGTCCCGTGTTGTTGCAACCGGAATGCCAACAAGTGAACCATGATGTGTGAAATCAATACTACTAGCAACCCCGTTGCTTGGTAGTAAATGGACAATATTCTCATTCTTAGCGTGTTGGTTATTGAATCATCATTCTAAGATAGATTGTGCCACCTAGTCCTTATCTCCAGTGCATTCTTCGATCAATGATTTAGGATTATTCAATCCCTTGCTTATTTGATCATATCACCTTGCTCTGAAAAGCAAGATTGTTCTCGAGCTTAATAACATATCGGTGGTTCGTGATGTTCCGAATATCTTCTCGGAAGTATTACTAGGTTGTCACGTGACTGATATGTTGAGTTCGTGATCAAGTTGGTTTTCCAATAAACCACTCTTTCTCCAAGAATCTATGTTGGATATCCCTGAGCTAGTTGGTTAAGCCAAACAACAACTTGGAGAGTTGGAAGAAAAGCTTGTCTGAATTAGTTCATTCCAAAGGGATATCCTTGTGTGTGTGTGTGTGTTGAAGAAAGATGGTATCTTTATCGATTGGTCCTCGTGATCAGTTATTGGATCTATTGTCTTGTCCAAACCTTGATTTGAGTATGGGCTATTATCAAATCAAATCAGAACCAACGATATTCGTAATGTTGTCTTACTCGTGGTTGACCCCTCGAACATGCACCATTATAGCTTTGGGTCTGACCAGTGCTATCACCTTGTTCACATAATGGTGGAATTCCAGTGATATGGAAATCCCGATGAGTTGTTGTTGAGCCCATCAGTAGCATCTTATCTCCTCCATGATTCATGTTGAACATTAAGCTAGTGTTGGAAACTTTTGTAAGCATTTCTTCATGCTAGCTCATGAAGCATACGCTTGGATGAAAGAAGTGACTTCCTTTGAATCACGTGCATTTGATGCAAGTTGCTGCCGTGGATTTGAGAAAGTTTGTTTTGCTTCCTCTGGAATCATCCCAAATCAGTCATGTATACGTGCAAAGTATTCTGTGGTTTGGAGACTTGCAACCTTCATTCTATATGTGTCCCTAGCACACGAAGCCACTGATTGAATTGTTCAAGGAGAAGAAGTTCCTTCTTAAGAGCATGCCTTAGGCAAGGACTTTGATATCCTCGATGATGGTTCCCCACCTGAACTCGATAGTGTTCTATTATAAGACTACTATGTGGCCATTCTTGTCTTGGACAACGTGTTCACATGTGTGTAGCAGAACCCGCTCATGTTTTGGAGTTTACTATCGTAGTTCAAATCCCGAGAATCTCGCAACATCGTCTCGTTGGTTTGTGTTGCAAACTTTCTTTCCGGACATGTTGTCTGAAATATCCCGTTACCAACCAGATCTAAATCTCAGGCAGATATGATGGTTGGAACTTCTCCAAGATCTATGATGTAGGTCCCGACAAGGTTGATGTTCTGGCCGACGCACCTAGCCGGAGAATCTATCACTATAGTATCTTGATTGGGCAATTTGTCCATTTTCTCCACGAGGATTTCATGCGGCTTATCCTATAAGTTGTTCCTTAGGGATTCTTGTGCTCTTGGTTTCCTCGATTAAGCTATAACCATTCGAACGGTGTAATCACTCTCGTTGAGTTATTCCCAGTTACCAGAATCATTCCCAGCATTTGCATTTGTTCCCAGCTTGCACCTCAGTAATTACTGTTTAGGATCATCTTCAAAAGTGGTACTACCATGGGTTCCATCAATTTCTGATGATAAGCAAAGTCATCCATTGTGTTGTCTTCAACAAGGTAGTCCACATCATCCATCCTAGTCCGAGTATGCAATTTCTTCGAGCTCTTTCAAACAATCAATTGTAATTTGCCTTAAGCTGGTATGAAGAATTTCAATGATCTATGGATCAAAAGTAATTCTTTTTGCCACTTAAGGGAATAGTCCAACGAGTCACCTTTCCCAAGGTGCCCCGTTATGGGATCATGACAATTGTTTCCTCCCCACCTTGACACCATCCACCATCTTTCTAAGCGTGGAATTGTTGCCCACCAAATTAAACCCTGTCATTGTTCTTCCATCCCTCTCGATGTGTTTTGTGTCTCAACTCGAGATGTTTCAACATCTCATTCCGCAAGCTGATATTGTATAACTCGATCTTCGAGAAGATCAATCCTAGTAGAGTTTCTTTCCGTCATCATCTCGTAGATGAAGATCTCAAAAGCGAGGATGTCAAGATCAACGTATGCTACGAATCAACAACCTTATGAGGTGCAACTTGGATCGTGAAGATTGTGTTGGTCTTGTGCCCCCTCTGTCTTCTTACCTCACGTCTTGAATCTCGGGGCGAGATTCTTGTTTAGTGGGGGTGAGTTGTCAAGCCCTAGCTTTACCCTGGCCTTGGACTAGTTTGGTTGCTGCATCATGTTTAAATTCAATTGAAATTTGAATTGAGGAATTTTCCAAGCCTCAGAAAACCTCTAAAAATAACCAACATTTAAATCTCATCAAATGAGTCCAAGAAAATGTTCCTGTTATTCTGTGAAAATATTGGCATGAGGTGAAATTCAAACCAATATTTTTGGAGTCACAGAAATAATTTATTTGGGCCTTTGATTTAAATCAATAATATATTTGGGTTGGAATTATTTCTGTTCCTTCTGAAATATCTCTGATCTGCATGTCATAGCCCTAGCTTTACCTTGGCCTTGGACTAGTTTGGTTGCTGCATCATGTTTAAATTCAATTGAAATTTGAATTGAGGAATTTTCCAAGCCTCAGAAAACCTCTAAAAATAACCAACATTTAAATCTCATCAAATGAGTCCAAGAAAATGTTCCTGTTATTCTGTGAAAATATTGGCATGAGGTGAAATTCAAACCAATATTTTTGGAGTCACAGAAATAATTTATTTGGGCCTTTGATTTAAATCAATAATATATTTGGGTTGGAATTATTTCTGTTCTACAAGAAATAATGTCCAAATAATCCTAAACTGAAATGTTCGATGTTGGGTTTATTCCATACAGTGAGCATGAGCAGTTTGGTGATTTTTGGAAGTGTCTAAGTATTTTTAATAAAGCCCTAAAGACTACAGAATAATAGAAAACAAAATTAAAAGAGAAAGAGGGAGAACCTACCTGGTGGGCCAACCGGCCCACCACTGTAGCAGCCCAGCCGGGCAAAGCCAGCCCACCTCCACCTTCCTGTCGTCTTCCACCACCTGCCAGTGGGCAGGAGGGCGTGCCACCGCGCGCGTGCTCGCCCCTGGCCACCTCCTGCTTCCTCCCCGGGCCTTCTAGCGACGCCACAGAGACGCCCCGTGACCCCTCGCTCCTCTCCCTCACTCTCTGCTCTCCCCCTTGCCCTATGCTCCCTCTCCCGAGCACACCCAAGCGGAGCTCGTCGTCGCCGACGCAATTTACCATGGCCACCGTCCATCCCGTGCCTCCCCAATGGGTCCAGAGGAACCGCCATCGCCTTCTGCATCATCTACACCAACCCATTCGACCGCGGGGGCCCTGTAGCGTCTTCCCCGAGCTCATCCCCAACCTCCGGCCGCCGGCAACCTCACCGGTGATTCGCCGCCGTCTCCGCCTCCCCGAGCCCGCTTAGCCCTCCCTTGAGATCGCTGTGAGCTCCGACACCTTTCCCCCTCCTCCCCGAGATCGTTTCCGTCCTCTAGCTATGCCAGCCGCCGTATCCGAGCGTCGTCGTCCGCCATGGACGTTTCTCTCACAGCCACCGTGTGTCTCCACTCGAGCTTGAGCCTCCGGCGTGCTCCTGGAGCAACGGAGAGGCCAACGCAGCTACTAGTTGGCCCCCTAGTGCATCGCAGCCTTGTACCCGTATGTTCCCGAACTCCAGCCACCGCCGCGAGCTCCATTTGGGTGGACTCCGGCCACCCCTGCTCTAGCCGCTGCCACGAGTGAATGCGGGCGATTCCCAGCTCCGCGTAGATGCCCTCAGCACGCCCAGCCGTAGTCTGTAGCGCCGCCCCGACCACCTCCGGCGAGTTTCCGTCGCTGCTATGGTCGCCGGCGTCACCTACTGACGTGGCGCCATTAGCTTAGGCGCTAAACTCGTTTAGTTAGTGCCTGTGTCGATGACATGTGGGTCCCTGGGCCCAACTAGTTTAGTCTAACTCCCTGTTTATGTTAGTGCTAATCGGTATGGACCCCACGTGTCAGGTTTGACTTGGTCAAGTCAACATTGACCGGTCCCACTTGTCATAGACCCAAACCAGCCTGAGACACTGACCAGTGGGTCCCAGCGTCAGGTTTGACCTGGGCTGACGCTGTTGACTTGATGACATCATTCTGACGTCAGGCTGACGCGGTAATGCTTTCTGGATTTTAAATAAATCAGGAATGATTTATTTAATTCAGAAAATGTCCAAAACTTCCAAAAATCATAGAAATTCAACCGTAACTCCAAATGAAATAATTTATATATGAAAAATTATCAAAAAAATCCAATCTATCCATTTATACTACTTTAATGCATGTTCAACCAACTTGTACCCACTGTATAAGTGAAAACATGATAATGACATTTTAAATGCTAAATATGGAGTTTGCATATGAACCCTTGGTCCATATGGACTTCATTTAAATTGTTGCTAGATGCATTAGTGCAAAACACATTCATATTGCCATGTCATAGCATGCATCATATTGTTGCATATCGTCATGTGTTTATTGAGTTCTTTCTCAGTTGCCGGTGTTTGTCCCCTCCCGATAGACGTTGTACCGACGCTGTGATCGTTGACACTGATGAAGACCCAATGATATCTTCAGAAGTGCCAGGCAAGCAAAACCCCCTTGTTCATTCCGATACAATCCCACTCTCTTGCTACTGCTCTCTTTTACTGCATTAGGACAACAACGATTCATCTGTTACTTGCTGCGGTAGTTGAACCCCTTTCCTCTACATGACCTATCATTGCCACAGTAAGTAGATGAAACCCACTAGCATGAGTAGGAGTTGTTTGAGCCCTGACGTGCCTACTCATTCATGCTTGCTTATCATGCCTGCTATTGCATAGAGTCGTGTCAGGTTTGGTTCATCGGGGATGAATCGGAGGTGTGTAAACATGTCCTACGGTGTGCGAGCTAAGTGTGTGAACACGATTTGGTAAAGGTAGCGGTGAGAGGCCA
Organism: Triticum urartu; assembly: GCF_003073215.2. NCBI lineage: Eukaryota > Viridiplantae > Streptophyta > Magnoliopsida > Poales > Poaceae > Triticum > Triticum urartu. The sequence goes on from NC_053024.1 coordinate 622,723,476, forward strand.
TGTAGGCATACATGGTGGGTTGTCTCACTGAAACCGTCCTCAGGAACTGAGTTCTGTGTTTGTGATCCATGAAACAGCTACTACCACACATTGGGCCCTGAAATATGACCCCGCTCGACTTATTGGCGTCTCGGGACCCTGTACACATCGTTTGGGGCCGTTGAGGACACCCTGGCCGGATTTCCTTGCGGATGGAACCCGAATATGTGATAAACCTGGACTAGAGACTTGTGTGGTTAGTCAGGTCATGGTCTACACCCACGTTGGTTTTCGCTTGAAGTCTGCCGAGCACATGTCGTGTGCATACGCTAAGTGGTGGAAACATGTGTGATGAATTACACCCCTGCAGGGTTAGAAATGATCTATTCGAATAGTCGTGTCCGTGGTAAAGGACTTCTGGGTTGCCTATAACAGTTCATAAACAAGTGAAAGTGGATACTCTAAAACTCGCAAGATAAGTGTGAGTGCTATGGATGGCCTTCTCGTAGGGAGACAGGAGCGGATCCATAGTGGTGTATTGATATGGTGAATATGTGGACTCGTGTGCGCCACCTCAAAAGAGTTACTTGCTGTCGTAGTTCAGGTTAGCCACTGAGTCAAAGCTGGCTTGCTGCAGTTAAACTCCACTACCCCTTGTTGATACCGATGCATATGTAGTTAGTTCTGATGTAAGTCTTGCTGGGTACATTTGTACTCACGTTTGCTTAATTTATGTTTTGCAGAGAGACTTCAGTCTGGCTAGTAGTACCACGTGGACTTTGACGTTTAGCTTGATACCTCAGCTATGATCTTGTGCCCTTGGCAGGATCTGGTAGATAGTCAGGCTTCTTAGCCTTTTTCATTTGTAGATGTCTGTACTCAGACATGTTAAGCTTCCGTATGTGTTTGATTTGTATGCTATGATTGTTGGGTCATGAGACCCATGTTTGTAATATCTCGCTCCTCGGAGCCTAATTAATAAATACTTGAGTTGTAGAGTTATGTTGTGATGCCATGTTGTATTTACACATATCGAGCATATTGTGTGTGTGATTGAAATGCTTGGTATGTGTGGGATCCAACAATCTAGTTGTTTATCCTTGGCAGCCTCTATTATGGGGAAATGTAGTCTAGTGCTTCCATGAGCCATAGTAGTCTGCTACAGCCCGGGTTCCCGGAGTCCTGTTAGCCCAGTGCTACAGCCCGGATTCACACGCTACTGACCGACATGCTCGATGTGATTCATGTATGCCTGTCCCCATAGGTTGGTGCCGTTTTGGGTTCACGACTAGCCATGTCGGCCCAGGTTCCCTGTCATATGGATGCTAGCAACACTGTCATATACGTGAGCCAAAAGGCGCAAACGGTCCCGGGCCATGGTAAGGCGACACCCATGGGAATACCGTGCGTGAGGCTGCAAAGTGATATGAGGTGTTACTGGCTAGATCGACGTGACTTGGAATCGGGGTCCTGACAGCGCTGATACATCAGCGCCACGGTTCATCGAGGCGATGCACGGTGATCCTCTCACTTCCACAGTACGCTCTCGTAGACTGCCGTCCTCGAGCCGCGCCGCCACCACTGGCGACGATCTTGTGGAGGCGCACGGCGGTCAGCACCGCCACCGCTGGCGACGTTCATGTGGAGACGCACGACGGTGAGCTTCTCCCACAGTATGCGCATTCTAGACTGAGGCCCCGTGCATGTTGGTGTAGCGCTGAATGTTAGCTGGTAGACGCTGTTAATCTCACTGTTTGCTGAAGTAGTTTACAGTCAATATGCTCTGCATAAGAAGCTTCCTTGCCCTGTTTTGCACTCAATCTGCTTAGCTGAGATGGCATGCCAAGCCCGATTAGTTGCTAAAATATCTTGCCATATATTTATTGTGACGTAGATTGCCATGGTCTAGTAGCCAATCTGTTAGGTGAAATAGCTCTACACCGTTTTATACTCGATCTTTGTTGTTGCGATGGCCTTCGATAGTTTGATGGCTGTGTGCTCGGCCTCATTGACTGCTGGAACAGCCTGCCATAATTTAGCACTCAAATCTGTTTCTGAATTAGCTTTAAATATATTTCGTTACTTAGATCTGCTCATCCAAATATCTTGCCATAGCTTTAGACATTGACCTAGGTATTTTTTTCTGGACTTCATAAAAAAGCATATATGTTTTTCCTATAATATCTAGTAGAACTAATTTGTATGTCTAACAGATGGACAGGACTTGGATAACTTCTGCTCGAAGATTCTCCACTGCATATGTCGAGGGAGTTGAAAACTTCATGAACTTTATCAGAGCTGAGTACGGTGGTCCAAAATCAGATGTGCTCTGCCTGTGTAGCAGTTGTATGAATTCAGTTACAAGACCTCAGTCAACTGTGCAAAATCATCTACACTTGTATGGGATGTCACTCACATATACTAGGTGGGTTCATCATGGTGAAGCTGTGAACGTCAATGTTACTGACCATGTGGAAGCAGCAGATCACCATCTTGATTTGTCTGATGCTCAGGTGGAAAAGGAGGAGGAGGAGGTGGTGGCGGAGCCAGTGATTTTGACCAACACTGAAACAATGAGATGAAATGCTCGTGCATTTCGTGAACTTTCACCTGCAGAAGAAAAACAGTGGGCCCGCATGTTGGAATAATGCAACATGGCTGTCACCCGAGGAAATAAGCTGTCAGTATTCTCAGCTATGGTCACCTTTCTTCAGGTGAAGACATCTGAGCGGATGACCAACAAATCATTCGATGCGATGTTGGCTGCTTTCCCGAAGCTTTCCCAGATGCGTTTGAGCTGCCACACACCTACCATAAAATGAAGAATTTTCTTTGTGTAGTTGGAATTGGATATGATGTGATCCATATTTGTAAGAATAATTGTGTTCTGTTCCGGAAGGATTATGCCAACTTAAGTGAATGCCCGAAATGCAAATCATCAAGTTGGAAAGATGGCAATGCTGTGAAGCGGATTCCTCATAATGTTCTGAGACATTTTCCAATTACACCAAGATTGCAGAGGTTGTTTCATGATGCTGAAACAAGAGAGGATGTATCATGGCATTGTAGGAACTAGGAGTACGGAGATCAGAATGTAATGAGCCATCCATCTCATGGTAGTGAGTGGAAAAGCTTCAATCAGAAACACAAAAAGTTTGTTGCTGAACCGAGAAACATTAGACTTGGCTTAACTTCAGATGGATTTAACACATTTGCCCATGAGAGCGCCATATATAGCATGTGGCCAGTGCTTGTTATCCCTTACAACATGCCTCCAAATGTCTACACCAAAGAATCAAACTACATGATGGCCTTGCTCATTCCAGGTCCAAAAAGTCCTGGAAAGGATTTTGATTTATTCATGGAGCCTCTTGTGGAGGAACTTCAATAGCTATGGAGGGGTGTTCTCACTCGAGACCTATATAGTAGCCCACCAGCTGATTTCTTTCTGCGTGTTGTTATAATTTGGTGCATCCATGATTATCCGGCTATGGGCACTATGTCATGGAGAATGACACATGGTTACAATGCATGCGTTTGCTGTGACAGGAATCTGCTGTCATACGCAATACTTAGCAAGATTTGTTACATATTGGACACCGTTGTTTCCTTGCCAAGGACAAGACGCCTCCTACAAAATACCGAAGACATGTGTTCAATGCAAAGCATGAAAACCGTGATCCGCCAAAGAGGCTCACCGCCGATGAGTTGCAAGTGGAATTAGAGAAGGTCAGGCATATTACACCAGGAAACCATCCTGGTAATGGTAGCGGGAAAAGGAAGCATGGCAAGGCAGAAGAGAGATTATTGTTTACACACAGGTCCACTTTGTGGGACTTGCAGTATTGGAAATATTTGGATCTACGGCATAATCACATCGAGAAAAAATATATGTGACAGCATTATCGGCACACTTCTTAATATTGAAGGCAAGATGAAAGATACCTTAAAATCTAGGATTGATTTGACACACCTGGGTATCAGACATGATTTGCAGGTGCAAGATGAAGGTAAACCACGGGATATGGCACCAGCTATGTATGTCTTGGACAAGGTAAAAAGAAAAGAATTATGCGAGGTACTATCATGTGTGAGATTCCCACATGGATTTGCTTCCAACCCTGAAAGGAGAGACAATGCAGATGGAAACAAGGTACAAGGGTTGAAAACTCATGAATGCCACGTCCTACTTCAAAGGGTTTTACCTGTTATCCTTAGAGGATTGGGCCGCCCTAACTTACACAGAGCAGTTGCAGAGTTGGTACAATTCTTCGGGGAACTCTGCAGTAGAAATATCAGGGTAGATGCTTTGGAGCGTCTTAGAGACAAGATACCAACTATCCTATGCGACCTTGAGAAGATATATCCTCCAACCTTCTTTGATGTGATGGTGTATTTGGCTGTTCATCTACCTGATGAGGCACTACTTAGAGGTCTAGCACAGTATGGCTGGATGTACCCTATTGAAAGGCCGCTAAGCACTTTCAAGGGCTCTGTTAGGAACTGAGCTAGACCCAAGGGTTCCATTGCAGAGGCCTACATTGCTACAAAAGCATTGACATTCTGCTCAAAATACATTGAAACAGCTGATCAGCTTAGCAAAGAGGTGGGTGAAGACAATCCCAGGCTTAGTGTTTTCGATTATTCTGTTTGAGTTACAGGGAAGAGTCGACAAGAGGACAAACCTAAAGATTTGGACAAAAGGGTTTGGTATGTGTTGAATAACTGTCCTGAGATACTACCTTATATCAAGTAAGTGCTAAGTACTGCAGATTATACATCATAATCTACTAAACTTGCACCACATTCTTATATATTTAGATGTTTGACGCGATCACAATGTTGTGCGGCATCTACAAAAAGGAGTTACTGCCGCAAAATCCAAGAAACATTGACAAACTGGTTATGGCAGGATTTGCGAAATGGTTCAAGAGCCATGTAAGCTTTTGAATTGCACTGTCAGTTTTTTAATATATTGAGTACATAAGATGATCAACTTGTCTATTTTTTAACCATAGGTTAAGAAGATGCGGGAGGATGGGCAGACAAGTGATGATGCCCTTTATGCACTAGCAATGGGTCCTGATACTCGGGTAAGACATTATGAATCTTGCGTTGTTGGAGATGTGCACTACAACATCCTTGCACGCGACGAAGGCAGGAAGACACAAAACAGTGCCATCATGAGCACGGATACGTACGACAGAGAGACAACTGGAATGTATGCTAACATGACAGACATTGTTCAGTTGCAGTATATCTCCAGTTTCGAGGATCATCGGTGTGTGGTTCTGTTGTGTTGTCATTGGTATAACCTGTTTTCCAGGATCACAAAACCCAGAGCTGATGATTATTACAAATCCATCAATGTCAAGGCGGCGTACCAGACCAACGAACCTTTTATTTTGGCAAATCAAGCAACACAAATATTTTTCTTGGAAGAGACATTTGCACATAGCGATGAATGGAGAGTATTGCAAAGGTTTGAGTAGAGGAATTCATTTAGTGAAGTTGCATAACAAGATGATGCTTACACTGCTCCTGATGTACAAGATTCTACAGATGTTCCTAATATCTTTGAGAACCATCACATCAATGACGCTGGCAAAAAGATTGCCTGTCATGCTATGGACATACAAGAGTTGATCAAGAAGAAGCCAACATTTGAGGACATTGAGGATGAAGAAGAAGAAGACACTCTGGGGAATTACGATTCAGACTGATACACATGGCAAAGATGTTGACGCTACTGCTGTGGATGATTAGATTGCTTTTGTCGTATTTGCCTGTTAGAAGACGTTTTTTATCTACTATGTGAAATTGTGTTTTCTATGACAACTGAAACCTGATGAACGTGTTGTTTAGTATTTTGCTGTGAGAACATCACTTGTTATGTATGTTCATTTGTGTTTGGTGATTGTATGACGACTAAAACATGATGACATTGTTTTTTATTTGTACTCATATTTGACTGTGAAACTTGAATTTGATGACATAGTTTGCTGTTGGACTGCAATTTGCTCGACGTCTTTGAATGGGAATAAAGCTGACCCGACAGGGCCTCTGCTAATTTATTCATGTATTACCAAAATGGCCTTTGCTATTTATTTATTTATGAGCAAAAGGGGATACCCCGAGATTTCCGTTAATAGAAATCATTACATGTTCACAACACTACGCCCATCCTACTACACAGGTTTCATTCATTACTAGTTTCAGCAAAGTGCTCATGTCATAGCCACTCAATACATCACGAGTGCTACATACACTGCAAATAAAGAGACAATAATCCTACAGAGCACATCAATTTTGCCCATTATCTTCACAAGCTCTTTCATCTCCTCATTGCTGTCAAGGCCATTCAGCAGTTGTTGCTTGGCCATGATCAGAGGAACTGCATCTTTAACCTTCTACTCTGCATCTTCCTCTTCTGTCGTTCCTTCAGTTACTTGTCCAACACCCCAACCTCCTGGTATTGGGATTCCTCGGCTAACCAAATAATCAGCGTAGTTTCTTTCCCCCACATCAGCAACTTCCCAGAAATACAAATCACATGAATCTTCCCTTTTCTTCACGAATCAAATTGGAAGATCATCGACCAAACTATTAAAAACTCAGGAACTGAAAGCAGCAGAACAACACTTAAACGTATTATTACCCCATGATTCGGGCATTTGTAGACGACTCGGCCAGGGTTGAGGATTGTGGTTGAGACACGACGGATGACTCTGCGTGATTTTCATCAGTGACACCACACCAACGGTAGCGAGTTGCGTTAAGCAATCGGTTCTGGTGCGTGTGCCGGCGGGGGTGTGATGAGACCCACAGGCGATGGTACGGGTGGCAACTTGGCGCATATCTAGTTGTTGCCTGCTGAAGAGCAGGTGGACAAGTAGCCAGCGGACATGGTTGCTGTGGCCAAAGCTTCTGATGCTAGGCAGAGTAAGTAGAGAAGAGGAGAAGTGAACGTTGGATATGTCAGTTTCATTACTTGTAGAGTAGCATAGCACCGTATATAGTCATAGTCTAGGTTTGGATTCGAACCAACTATAGGAGCACATATCTCTTTTTTCTAAAACTCAGCAACATCTCTTTACTGGTACACTAGCTTGTTCTGTACGCCTTCTCAAGTCTTTGATTTTCTTTCTTTTTTGTGCGAGGAAGGAAGGAGGACAAAATTGAGAGTTCCTGGGACCCGAACCCAAGACCTCTTGGTTGAAAACCAGGGGTGCTAGTCACTTATGTGGCGAACGTTCCCTGGGAGGAGGACGGCAGACGAACGCATTTTCCTCACAGAATTAGTTGCAACGCAAGTTTGAACAGTCACAATTTCGCGAATGTTATCAGGCGAACGAGTCCAGTTTTTCTTCTTCCTACTAGTCAATGTGTACGTGCAATGCACGTTAATTTGGAAGTATATTAAGTGCATGCAGATATTAAGTAGGATATTATTTGCATGTTATTATGTGATTAGCACTATTTTTGGCATGAAATTAACTACACGTTAAACGTGTTGAGCACTCGACATTGAAGCAGTCTAGGTCATTGGATTGACATGATCTGATGGCCGAGATTAATTGGATCTGCCCCATTGGGTCTTTTTATATTGGTATATATATATAAGTATGCTACTTGGTGTCAGCTTAGTCAACAAACGATTGTGCCAACCTTGACCGTTGGATTGACATTCAACGTCTGTCGTGTTTCTTCAGTCTCTTCTTCCTCTAGCCGCCAAAGCCAAACCAGCGCCGGCGGGACCGCTTGCTCCTGCCTCCCACGGCTGGTTGTGCTACCGTGCACGCATAGTGGCCACATCGCACCCTAAATCTCTGCGCATCTTCCTCGGCTCATGTTCGTTCCCGTCCGAGGCCTCACCATCGTCCTCCGCCTTGGTTCGCTCGCTGCGGCGCCGCCCTCCGGTGTTGTCAACATGGTCAACAGCCGAGGAATAAGGAGATGACTGTACATGGTGATGATGACAGTAGGGACCCAGCAGTGCGCGCTGTAATTTTGTTTTTTCGGGACAGAGAAGGGTATCAACAGGGTTGTTCGGGAGCTGTGGCCCGTCTAGCACATGACCAGGCCATTTTGTTTTTTTCCTTTCTAAAAATGGCTAGCCCAGCTATTTTGTTTTTTGCAGAATAACCAATGTAGGCCTACTTGCTTTTCTACGCCCTGCTGGGCCGGAAATCTTTCAAGACAAGGAGGGATGCATTTTGCCCAGAAAATGGGCTATAAGTAATATTAAATGGGCTGTAAAATGAAAAAATACAGAAAACGGGCAATTAGTGCCAAAATACTTTTTTTTGTCGGATTCTGATATTTTAATTTCATTGTATTTGTGCAGGTAAAATTTCATTGGATTTAAATTAAGGTATGTTTAGTTTTTAAATTAATTTGAATTTGGCTAGAAATTTCGGGCTGTATGTTGTTTGGGACAGATTTGGAGGTTGACTTGTGGGTCTACTAGGTTGACATGTACGAAAGGCTTTGTCAACTTAGTCCACAAACGATTCTAGCAGGAGTGACCGTTGGATGTTAATCCAACGGTCGTGCTGCTTCTTCAATATCTGATCTTCTTGCTCCAGCCGCCCAAACAAGCACCGGTAGGACTGCCCGCTCCCGCTTCTCGTGGCCGGCTGTGCTGCCGCACAGGCCGCACCGCCCCACCCTACTCCATTGCTAGCTAGGCCATTCCTCTGCTCACCCACACCTTCTGTTATTTTCCGGCGATGGTAGCCGGACCAGTAAACCCTCATACTCCCCACTGCGTGGGCAACCACTGCCGAGTCTTCCCCGACTCCGTGTCTCTCCCTTCCTAGGCCTCGCCGTCGTCCACCGCCCTGGTTCTCTCGGCGCGCCATGGTCAACATGGTCAACGAATGACATCCATCAGATGTGGACTGTACGTGGAGAGGCTGACGGCACACAAGGAAATGCCTCCTTATTACGCGCAAAATAATGATTCCTCCATGTGACATCTGGGACCCACCGGAAGGGCTGTCGGTGTCAAAACCTGCAGATCTCGGGTAGGGGCTCCCGAACTATGCATCTAAGGATCAAATGTAACATGAGGCAGGGGACACAATGTTTACCCAGGTTCGGGCCCTCTTAATGGAGGTAATACCTTACTTCCTGCTTGATTGACTTTGATGAGTATAGGGGTTACAAGAGTTGATCTACCACGAGATCATAATGGCTAAACCCTAGATGTCTAGCCTGTATGATTATTCTTGCCTCTACGGATTAAACCCTCCAGTTTATATAGACATCGGAGGGGGCTAGGATTGTACAAAGTAGGTTTATAGAGAAAGGAATCTTCATATCCGCACGCCAAGCTTGCCTTCCACGCCAAGGAGAGTCCCATCCAGACATGGGGGAAGGCCTTCTATATTGTATCTTCACGGCCCATCTGTCCGGCCCATGTTACATAGCCCGGACACCCGAGGACCCCATAATCCAGGACTCCCTTAGTAGCCCCTGAACCAGTCTTCAACGACGATGTGTCCGGCACACAGATTGTCTTTGGCATTGCAAGGTGGGTTTCTCCTCTAAATACTTTAGAGCAGCTGATCGCAAGTACTATATCCGGCTCTGTACAATAGTTATAATCCTTAAACACAAAGGTAAGATATCAAGTTCAAGTCTCATCATTATTAACTCGAAGTGTTTTTTGGGCCTCCCGCCTCATGTATCGAGGCGTGGCCGTTATTGACACGTCTCGTCAAGGCAGAGATCGTGTCCTTTATTTGCGGGATCCTCGTCAACACGGGTTTGAGTAACCCAATCGTGTCGTTTGCATGACCCCTTGGGAATAAGCGAGTTTTAAGGCTTGAGAGAGGGGGACGCTCCATATTCACAGTCCATATAAGTGGATAGAATCCAACTCTTCCGCCCCATGCCTCATTCTTTCTCCGCCTCTCCATCCTCGAGCTTCAACGCCCAAGTTCCAAACCTTCCTCCTCTCCGCAACTCCTCCGACCATGGCCAGCTCTCAAGGCAAGTGGATGGCCTCCTCCGTTACGGAGGAGAACATTAAGGAGCTGCGGGAAGTGTGGTACCTAACCGCGGAAATCAAGCACATGATTCCCGATCCGGAGCAGGTTATCCCCACTCCGGAGCCCGGCGAGAGGGTGGTGTTCATCCCCCACTTCCTCCGCGGACTCAGATTCGCCCTTCACCCCTTTGTAAGGTGCCTCATGTTCTACTATGGGTTGGATTTTCACGATCTGGCCCCAAATTCATTCCTCCACATCTCGGTGTTTATCGTTGTGTGTGAGGCCTTCCTCCGTGTCCCACCACACTTTGGCCTATGGCTCAAGATTTTTAATGTGAAGCAGAAGGTGGTCGACGGGCAACACGCGGACTGTGGTGGAGCCATGGTGAGCAAGCTCCCCAAAGTCAATTGGCCAAAGTGAGTCTTTGTGGACACTGTCAAGATATGGTAACAAGAATGGTTCTATATCACAGAACCCTGCGGTTCCAGGTGGGAGACCACCCCGACATTCAGATCCGGACCCCCGCTAAGGCTCACATCCTGGACCGACAAAGGTCCGGACTAGGGGTCAGTCCCTGAGGTGCTGTGTTTGCAGAAGCGTGTCAAGATCATGATGGAGAAGAACATTACCCTCGCTGGTGTAATCCAAGTGGTGCTAATCCACCGGGTACTTCCTTGCCAGCGGTGACCCCTCAAAATGTGGGAGTTTAATCCAGAAGGTTCGCGGACCCTACAACGGTTCTACGGCACAATGTACAAGGGGCTATGGAAGCTACTTTTTTAGAAGCAGAAATTGTGGCCCAAGTCCTCAGACGACACCGGAATCGATTGCAACCATCCGGCCTCCAAGGTAAATTCCTAAACCTCCGAACACCAAGTGACTTTGTCAACCCAACAGAGAAGTATTGAATAGTCCATCCCCAAACAGGTCTGGACTAAGAAGGCGGAGCAAATCCGATGTCCAGCTCCACTTCCCGAAGACCCTGCCAGTCCTCTATTAATGAGGATGTTGGTCTCGGCGCCATACCACGCGTCGGCCAAGAGGGACAAGAAGAAGAAGAGAAAGAAATAAGAGGGCACTTCAGACACAGTGTCCGGAGAGGTTGATGCCCAGTCCTCTCACGAGGACGACGATGACGAGGAGGAGGAGGAAGAGGAAGATCCTCCCCGCAAGGGCAAGAAGAGGGCTGTCTGATCACGGGTCCCGGCAAACCCTTGAGGTTCGAACTCTGGGGTGCGCGCAATGTTCTTTCCCTCCTACCGATCTACGCCCTAGCTCGCTAAGGTCTCACGGACGAACTCGACGCACTCGCAACACAAAGACACAAGGTTTATACTAGTTCCGGCCACCGATGTGGTGTAATACCCTACTTTGGTGTGGTGGTGATGGATTGCCTCTTGGGCTGATGAAGAACAGTACAAGGGGAAGAACAGACTCCTGAGGTTTAGGTGTTCTTGTGCTTGGTGTGGCTAAGGGTTCGCCTTTGATCAGATCGAATCAGATTAGATCACCCCCCCTTTGGTGGTGGCTAGTCCTACTTATATAGGCCCTGGTCCTCTCCCCAAATATTGAGCGTGAAGGGAGCCAACAACGGCGGCCAATTTGAAAGGGGACATCTAGTACAAGCTATCCTGACAAAAGGTGGTCTTCGCCTGCCAAAGGTTCTGGTGGTGATGCCGTCCTGGGCTCCATGGTGACCTCCGTCCCGCCATCCTTCTGGTCTTGGTCTGGTTGCATCAATATGGAAACCTTTGCCTGATGCCTTGGTACTCCGCGCCTGCGCTTGCCCCGGGCACCAAAGAGGAAACAAGGACGCTACGCCCGCTGGCGCCCGCTTGGTATCGATCGTCATGGCTCACGTCACGAGAGCCTCACGAGGTATTCCTCACCTTGATATCTCTGCTCCTCGCGAGGCATCCAGGTGAGGCCGCTCCTGAGGAGGTCTTGCGTCGTCCACCTCGCGAGGCTTGGCCCCTTGCGAGGGTCTTCAATTTCTTGTTGATGATGATGGGCCGCACAGACCTGCCAGCACAGCCATGCCATGGGCCGCAGGCAGGCAAGTCTGGGGACCCCCGTTCCCAGAACACCGACAGTAGCCCCCGGGCCCAAGGCGCACTCGGGCTTGGCTTCGAGGCGAAGCCAAAGGATCAAGCACGGAGCGCCGTGGGCCCAAAAGCCCGCGGCCTCGATTGACGCGTGGCGGTTGATTGGACATGGGCGTCTCCGCTTCCCCAAACCATATCAGCAACTGCTCGATTTGACAAGTCCCTGCGACATGCAAGGAAAATCATCATTACATGTGATCGTGGGAGGCGCCGGTTGGCCTTCTTCCGCTATAAATGGGGAGGGGGCGGAGCCCCCGTCGCCCATCTCTTCTTGGTTCATTTGCTTCTTCCTCCTTGCTCCACCGCTAACAGCAATGGCGCCGCCAAAGAGGTTCTCCGCCGCGGAGAAGGGCAAGGCCCCTCAGGAGGGACCCAGCTCCCTAGCACCCAAGAAAGCATGTGGCTGTCCCCGCAAGCATGCCGCGACCCTTGTCGTGGCCCCCAGCTCTCGGGGTGGTGCTGTGATGCGCGACAGGAGTCGCTCTAGACGCGGCAGTCCCGTCGACGAGAGGAGACGCGCCATGGTTGTGCGACCTCCCCGACCACGGTTCCATGCATCAGAGGTGCTACCGGAGTTCGTTGTCTGGTCGGAGGATCCGGCCGGTAGCTGGCTCCAGCTCCCCCACTTCCTTGCCGACGAGCTGCCGGCCTCCAGTCCAGGCGGGCTCTGGCTGCAGGCAGACAGTTGCTGCAGCCGAGCTTCTTGGGTCGCGGTCGAGGTCTCCATCATGGGCAACATTGCTCTGGCCCGTGGTTGGAAGATGTTCGCCCACGCGCGCGGCCTAGGCAGGCGGTGCACCCTCCACTTCAAGTTCGACGGCGACGTGACCCTCTTCGTGAGGGTGTTTGGGGAAGACGGACGCCGCACCGGATGCTGCCCCAAGGTGAACGACGGCGAGGAGGTGCTTGGCCTTGGTGATGGTCGGGACGAGGAGGAGGGTGAACCCGCCGGCCGCACCTCGTCTGGCTATGGTGGCTCCTCCCTTGGCGACAGTTCCAGCAACGGCGGCCTTGATCAGCCGCCATGCCGCCGCACCCTCTTCGAAGGTGGTAGCGGGTCATCTCGTCGCCGCGCACCGGTGAAGCGCGAGGAGGGGTCTGACTAGACCCGGGACGTCGCAAAGGCCCTGCCCCCGTCAGCTGCTGCAGGGGCGAGCGCCGCTTTTGTTATGTTCCCCTTTCCCTTCCTCTATCGGAATGAAGTCAGCATGGGCCCAGAGGGGCGTATATCGAACCATAACTTATTATCCATTATGCTACGCTTGTTGTTTCAGTGCTGTGCGGCTATTTTGCGCAAAGATAACTTAGCCTGGTGCACTCGGGGCGCCCTCCTCCTCACGAGGCGTTTACTTCCTCATGTCCATCTTGACCTTGTGGTCTGCGATTGATCAGGAACTACGAAAAAATTCATTAGGGAGTTTTGCTAGGAGATTTGCCGTTCACCCAAGCCTTAACCCGGCGCCTTGTATCGCGATACCCGTGGGGCACGGATTAGGAGAGATGTGCCAGCTTTCGGGCTCGAACGACTGTGGCTCGCGAGGAGGCGGAGAGAAGAAAAATGCTCGCGATGGCACCTGCCTAGCCCCCCTTGCGAGGTACGCGAGAGAGAGAGAACACGAGCAAACCAGAGCCGGAAAATGCGGGAAGAGGCGAGGGAATCAAATCAGCAAGGAACACCGAAGGCTAACTTCGATTAAGGAAAAGCAAGCCAACTATGGAAAGCAAATTAAAAGCTGTGTCCGGTAGCTAATCTAGTCTTCAAGTCTTCTCACCAGCGCGGAGCTAAGTGCTGCCACTAGGCGTGGGAGGGAGCCCCAAGGCCTGAGGCCAGCGCTCCTGAGACTCCGGGGCGTGTACAACCCCACTCATTATTACGTGAGAGTGTCACAGGCGGCGATTCTTCATAGGCATCGGGCCTTCTTCACAGGCTCTGGGCCTTTCTTCACGGGCTCTAGGCCTTGCTTCATGGGTAGAACCTCCGGAGGTGCCGGATCTTCCAATCGTTCTAGATAGGTATCCCGTCCTGCATCTCCAGGCGCCCGGTGCTAGGCCTGGAGACATGGACTACCCTGAACGGGCCCTCCCACATGGGTGAAAGCTTGTGCAGCCCTTCCCTGGAGAGGACCCGCCTCAGGACGAGGTCACCCACCTCGAGCGTCCCAGAGCAGATGTTGCGATAGTGGTATCACCGCAGCGCCTGCTGGTACCTTGCCACCCTCAGTGCAGCTTCGCGACGACGTTCCTCCCCCAGCACGAGGTCCATCCCCCGCGTGGCGTCCTGCTGCGTTTCATCGAACGCCAGGACCCGTGCTGAGCGATGCCTAACCTCGTGAGGAAGGACTGCTTCAGCTCCGTAGACAAGGAAGAATGGGGTCTCGCCCGTTGGTTTGGTGGCGGTGGTGCTGATAGACCATAGCACGTACTGGAGCTCGTCGTGCTAGCCCCAGCCAAATGCCTCGAGCTTCTTCTTGAAGGTCCTGGTCTTGAGGCCTCTCAGGACCTCCGCATTGGCGCGGTCGGCCTGACCATTGCTCCTGGGGTGCGCCACCGAAGCATAGCAGATCTGCGTCCCAAGGTTAGCACAATAGGTTTTGAAAAGGTTACTAGTGAACTGTGAGCCGTTATCTATGATGATGCGGTTGGGGACTCCGAAGCGGCTCACGAGACCCCTGATGAACTTGACAGTGGAGCCAGCTGGGATGGTATGGACAGCTTCCACTTCCGCCCACTTGGTGAACTTGTCGATGGCGACGTAGAGTTAACGGTAGCCCCCAGGCGCTCGAGGGAACGGTCCCAAGATGTCCAGCCCCCAGACCGCAATCGACCACGTGAGCAGAATGGTCTAGAGGCCCTAAGCCAGCTAATGAATTTGCTTGGCGTGGAATTGGCAGGCTTCGTAAGACTTCACCAGCTCAGATGCGTCGTTGAGCGTAGTGGGCGAGTAGTACCCGTTGCAGAATACCTTGCCGACGAGGGTTCGTGATGACGAGTGGTGCCCGCAGTCCCCACAGTGTATGTCAGTTAGCAGCTCCTTCCCTTGGACCCTGGAAATGCAGCGCAGGGAAACATCGTTTGGCCGCTTCCTGCACAACTCACCATCCTGGATGCAGTACGCCGTGGCTTGCCAAACCACACGCTCTACATCTTCCTCCTTCTCTGGCAGTACCCCTTGCATCAGATATTCCTTGAATTCCTTGGTCCAGCATTCCTCCTGAGGTTCGAGTGCCAAGAGCAAGCGAGCTCCTGAGGTCGGGCCGCAGGACGGGGCTCCTATGGCAGGAGGCTGTGGGAGCTCCTCCCGAGGCTGAGCATTGCTTGAAGGTGGTGGTGTCGCCGATGGCTTGAAGAGCCGTTCCTCAAAGACACCGGGCTTTTGTGGCTGCCGCTTGGATGCTCTCTTGGCAATGTCGTCGGCTTCCTTGTTGGTGCTTCGGGGCACGTGCTGCAGCTCCAGGCCCAAGAACTGCTTCTCCATCTTGTGCACCTCCGCGAGGTATGACTCCATATGCTCGTCACTTTGGCTCATATACTTTGTTGGAGAAGTTGATGAGGAGCTACGAGTCGCCTCTAACGGTAAGGCGCTTCACATGCAGAGCTGCCGCGGCCTTCAGGCCAGCTATGAGGCCTTCGTATTCTGCGATGTTGTTGGAGACCTTCTCGCCTTGCTGAAAGCAGAGTTGCACGATGTAGTAGAGCTTATCCTGAGTGGGCGAGATGAGTACTGCCCCAGCCCCCACGCCTTGGTGCGCGGAGGCGCCATCGAAGTACAGGACCCAACCATATGGTGCCTCACTTCCTAGCGAGGTGGACCAGTCTTCGCCTACTTCAAGTGTCGGGACGTCCATCCATTCCGCCACAAAATCAGCGAGCGCGGCTCCCTTGATGACCCTGGTAGTGCTGAACTCTAACTGGAATGCTTGTAGCTTGATGTTCCACTCGGTGACCCTTCTAGCAGAATTGGGGCTCCTGAGCACCCTCTCTAATGGGTAGGTTGAGACAACCTTGATGGGGTGCCCCTGGAAGTAGTGCCGCAGCTTGTGCGAGGCTACCAAGAGTGCGAGCAGAAGCTTCTGAGGCATGGGATATCACGCCCTCGCATCTCGCAACACGGTGCTAATGAAATACACCGGGTGTTCAACGAGGGCTCGTGTGGTGTCTGGGCTTGCATCTTGTGGAAGTTGAGACGCCTCGTGAGGTGACGGGGCTCCTGACGCCTGATTGTTTGCGGGAATTTTGGTGGCATCGTCCTGTTGAGCTTGGTCTTCTGTCGATGCTGCCACGGCTCTTACAGTGCCTTCCTGATCTTGCATTGCCTCAGTTGTAGCTCGGCACAACGCGCCCTTGGTTTGGTGCTCCTCCCAAACTTCCACCAGTGCTGCGCTGGCGGAGTACGGGGTAGCAGCAAGGTAGAGTACTAGGGGCTCGAGGGGCCGTGGCGCCACCATCACCAGAGGGCTGGTCAGGTATCTCTTGAGGTCTTGAAAAGCTCGGTCGGCCTCCTAGGTCCACTCGAATGGGCCCTTCTTCGTCATCGGCTTGAAAAAGGGGAGGGCGCGTTCCCCTTGCTTGGAGATGAAGCGTCCCAGTGCAGTTATCCGGCCAGCCAGCTTCCGCATCTCCCTAAGGGTCTGTGGCAGGCTCATGTCCTCGATGGCCTTGATCTTCTCTAGATTCGCCTCGATCCCTCTGTGGGACATGAGGAAGCCCAGCAGCTTGCCGGAAGGGACGCCGAACACGCACTTCTCCGGGTTAAGCCACAAGCTCACTTGGCGCAGGCTCGAGAAGGTCTCCTCCAGGTCTTGAATCAAGGTCCTCGCTTCCCAAGACTTCACCACAATGTCATCGACATAGGCCTCTGTGTTTCTCCCGAGCTGCCGCCCTAAGGCGATGTGCATCAGTCGCTGAAAGGTTGTGCCTGCGTTGCGCAATCCAAAAGGCATGTAGGTGTAGCAGTACACCCCACACGGGGTCAGGAAGGCTGTCTTCTCCACATCTTCTACCGCCATCTTGATCTGGTGATATCCTGAGAATGCATCTAGGAAGCACAGCAGGTCGCACTCGGCGGTGGAGTCAACGATCTGATCAGGAGCAGGAATGGATCTTGGAGGCAGGCCTTGTTAAGGTTGGTGAAGTCAACACACATCCGTTCCTTCCCTCCTTTCTTCGGTACTACGACGGGCTTCGCCAGCCATTTGGGATACCAAACCTCGCGAATGGCGCCCGCCGCCTCTAGCTTGCGGGTCTCTTGGACGATGAAGGCCTGCTTCTCAGTGGACTGCCATCTCGCCCGCTGCTTCAGAGGGCGTACATTGGGGCATACCCTTAAATGATGCTGGATCACTTCCCTCGGGACTCCTACCAGCTGATTGGGCTCCCATGCGAATATATCCTTGTTTGCACGCAAGAACTTCACCAATGCTTCCTCTTGACCTTGATCGAGGCTGGCACCTATGGTAAAGGTGGCTTCTGAGGGCCCATCCTCATTGACTAGCACATGCTTGGTTTCCGCCTTGTCTTGTGTGAACAACTGCTTCTTCTTGGTCGGTACGGCTCCCTTGGGCACGGAGGTGCCCGCGTTGGCAGGCTGCGTCGCCGTGGCGGTTTTGAGGGAGAGCCTGAGCGCCGCTAGAGCCTCCTTGGCGTCCCCTTTGATAGTGAGGACGCCCTTGCTCCCAGGCATCTTCATGAGGTTGTAGGCCGGATGAGTCGCTGCCATGAACTGGGCCAGAGCCGGGTACCCGAGAATGCCGTTGTACGGGAGGCCAATGCGGGCAATGTCGAAGTCGGCCAGCTCGGTGCGGTAGTTGTCGCGCGTGCCGAAGGTGATGGGAAGGTGGATCTGTCCCACAGAGCAGGCAGTGCCACCACTAACTCCTGAGAAAGGCTTGCTGAGGCTGAGCCGCTCGAGTGGCACGTGAAGAAGGCTGAAGGCTTCCACGGAGAGCAAGTTGAGGCCAGCACCGCCGTCGATGAGGGTCCTGGTAATAGCCACGTTGCAGATGGTGGGCGTGCAGACCATTGGGAGCATGCCCGAGCAGGCGGTGGAGTCGGGGTGGTCCTCTGAGCCGAAGGTGAGGTCGGCCTCTAGCGCAGCCCAGCCTGGCGGAGCCCCCAGGCGCTTGGAAGCGACACCAATCTAGCGGAGGAACGGCTTGACGTGGCGATCTGAAGGCGGTTCTTGAGAACCGCCTAGTAGGGCCGCGATTGTGTGGTGTGCCGGTACCGTGTAGCGAGCAGTGAAGAGGTCGCGGAGTTCCCCCCAGGATGCCATCGTGGATCTCGGGAGGTTGAGCAGCCAGGCGCGTCGCTCGCCGCCGAGGGCCATGGGGAGCCAGTTGGCCATGACCTTGTCGTCGCCCCCGGCCTCGAGGACGGCCTCCTCGTATGCCAACAGGAATGCAGATGGGTCTGCCGTGCCGTCATAGTGCGGCGGCATCTCCGTCCTAAACTTGGGTGGCCATCGCCCCTGCCACAGGGCGGGGGCCAGGGCTTGGAGCCCCCTGGCCCCGTCGTCAGCACCGGCCGTTGGATCCGGTGGCGGGGCACCTACCATGAGGGCGAAGTGCGGTGGCGTGGAGCGCAGGCCGGTGGAGAGGAGCTATGGCGCACCCCTACCTGGCGCGCCAAATGTCAGATCACGGGTTCCGGCAAACCCTTGAGGTTCGAACTCTGGGGTGCGCGCGAAGTTCTTTCCCTCCTACCGATCTACGCCCTAGCTCGCTAAGGTCTCGTGGACGAACTCGACGCACTCGCAACACAAAGACACAAGGTTTATACTGGTTCGGGCCACCGATGTGGTGTAATACCCTACTCTAGTGTGGTGGTGGTGGATTGCCTCTTGGGCTGATGAAGAACGGTACAAGGGGAAGAACAGCCTCCTGAGGTTGAGGTGTTCTTGTGCTTGGTGTGGCTAAGGGTTCCCCTTTGATCAGATCAGATCAGCCCCCCTGGTGGTGGCTAGTCCTACTTATATAGGCACTGGTCCTCTCCCCAAATATTGAGCGGGAAAGGAGCCAAAAAGGGCGGACAATTTGAAAGGTGACAGCTAGTACAAGCTATACTGACAAAAGGTTGTCTTTGCCTGCCAAAGGTTCTGGTGGTGACGCCGTCCTAGGCTCCATGGTGACCTCCATCCCGCCGTCCTTCTAGTCTTTGTCTCGTTGCACCGATATGGAAACCTTTGCCTGATGCCTCGGTACTCCGCGCCTGCGCTTTCCCCCTTGGCACCAAAGAGGAAACAAGGACGCTGCGTGCGCTCGCGCCCGCCTGGTGTCGATCGTCATGGCTCACGTCACGAGAGCCTCACGAGGTTTGCCCCGCCTTGATATCTCCACTCCTCGTGAGGCAGCCTGGTGAGGCCGCTCCTGAGGAGGTCTTGCGTCGTCCGCCTCGTGAGGCTTGGCCCCTGGCGAGGGTCTTGAATGCCTTGTTGATGATGATGGGCCGCACAGAGCTGCCAGCACAGCCACGCCATGGGCCGCAGGCAGGCAAGTCTAGGGACCCCCATTCCCAGAATGCCGACAAGGGCGGCCTCTGAGGACCTAGAAGCCAAAGCGTCCAAGAGGGACAAAATTACCCTCCCCGATGACTCGGAGTCAGACACCGAGGTCACCCCGAAGCATCATCGCCGGACTAAGCCCCAGGCTGATTCATAAGTAGTCCAGGATTTATCACACTCATTCAATCTTTTATGCAATGTGGTAATAACTCTAAGTTCTATCTCTTAGTCTGGCGCGCGATCTCCCCCAGCTATCCTCATCCTCGGGGGATCTACCACCAGAGATGATGGAGAGTGAGTCGCCTCCACTAGCTTCCCCGCGCGCCTAGAGCAGATGACGCTGAGGTGTCATCCCATAGGCCCTCCTCGGGCCTTGAAGAGGTACAGGGGGCAATGTAACGGCGCCGGAGGGAAATACCTCTGCTGCCGAAGGCCTGGGGGATACGACCGCTCCGAAGACCGGGGATGGGGGCCCTTTCAGTCTATCCCCCAGCCGAATACTACCCTGGAAATCCATAAGGCTCTGGAGTCTGACAAGCGACCCCCTGCAGGAGAAGAGAGAACGACGACTTGCACTAAACAGGAGGCGCCGGATACCATGGCGGATGTACTTCAAGGTGCATCCGTCCTGGACGAGCACCGCATCCTAATGGGTGTGGTGTCTGAGAAGATTCAGTCCGCCAAGGGCGAGCTGAACGAAGCCTTCTCTAGCCTGCTAGCAGGCTTCAAGGTACGCAATGTAATGTTTCATTTTTCTAATATTTTTTGTGAGAAATATGCCTGTATATAGATAGTAGCCCCGGAGGCTCTGTTCGGCTTTTGGAAAAAAACGAGCAAAAGGATTAATAATCAGATGCCAGGTGGTAACATGCTATGTTATTTGGGTGTAAAACAAGCTTCTCTGTTAGCGGCGGCTGCCCAGTCAGCGGAAATTTCCTAACTCAAACGGAAGCTGGAGCAAGCCAATGAGGATCTAGCCCTTGTGAACACGTGGCTCGACCAAGCGCAAGGTATAATATACATCTTATTGTATAAAAGCTTAAGTCTGTGCTGTTGTGGAAGTTGAAAAGCTGCCATGTGTATGTTTGTACAGATGGTGCCGCCGCGGTGGAGAACCTCCAGGGCGAGCTTGCTCAAGCCAAGGAGCAAGCACGGGTAAGCAAGTCAGCTGTTGATGAGGCGGCTGCGAACTTAACGACCGAACAGGCCGCTCGGCGCCGTTTTGAGGAACGGGTGATCGAGATGGGGCAAAAGCTCAAGGACACTACCGCCAAGTGTGAGTCCATGGAATCGGAAAATAAGGCAAAGGGGACCGAACTCGCCAAGGCCCTTCATGATGCTTCGGAGGCGCGGTCCGAATCCCGCGTCGTGCGCGAGGAAATCCTTCAAGCTGGACAGATAGCGGCTGGTAAGCTCTTTCTTTTACAGGCTAAATTTGGGGATCTGAAGTATGCCTTGCCTAATCAAATGTGGAGTTCTCCAGATGTTTATGCGGATCTGCCGAAGAGTGCCGCAGACGCCGTCCAATTCTTCCAAGCCCAGGAGGGGTATGCTACGGAGAAGTTCTTCTGGTCGTTGTGTGTGGGGCAGGAGCCCATACTACTAAATGGCCAAATGGCACAATGGGCGGAGCTGCATAAGATGTCTAGTGCGGCCATGAAGGACGTCATAGTTCGATTGTGGCCTGCCGAAGCCATTCCAGACAGCTACTTTGGCCTCGTGTGGCATCTTGTTGATGCGCTGCCCCGGATTGACGCCGTCAAGAGGTGGTGCTGTATAGAAGGAGCGCGTATGGCTTTCGCCCGTGTCTAGATGCACTGGCTGAAGATGAGTGCTGAAAAGGTGGTAGTTGAGGGCCCTCCCGAAAGCAAGGCCCACCACACACCGGAGCGCTATTTTGAAGACGTGCTAAAAGGTGCTCGCCTAGTAGAGGGCCAATGCTCTAAGGACGTAGTGTTCGAATAAAAGAGTCCAAACTGTCCGGGGATTTGTATTATGAACTAAGTTTTTGTAATATATTCGTTTCTTGCTGAAAAGTTTGATCCTCTTGTGCGGCCGTTTATTATGAATAAAAGAGTTCCCAGTCGTCAGCTTCAGCCCCCATGTAGATGCTACTGAGGTGTTCGGAATTGGACATGACTACTCTTAATCCAACGTCTTGGTCCCTGAAGGAGGTGTCAGTGCGGCGAACCAGGCAATCAGACTATTCGGTTTTATTGCTCTCACTTAGTTGTAGGAGTTTCACAATGGGTCTATTAGGTAGCCCCTGGTATGTACACGGCTATCTTGATGCGGATGCGCTACATGTTTGACCGGGAAGCAGTCCTTCGTGTAATACAAAAAAATCGCTAAGGATTGTAATGAATCGCCGATTGGCTGACCAACTGTCATCGCATCATGACAGTCAGTTTTTGGCTTTCTCTATTGAGGTGCTTAACCGGACGAACCAGAAACACAATCACAGTAGTTCTCCCTTTACTACCCTAGCCGATCAGACGGAATGTAAGGTAGCAAGCACATGAGCCGGGCAACCCAACTATTGACCAAAGACATGATTCGGAGCTGATGCATATAATGCCGAACTCAGGACGCCGAAGTTTGCTGTGAAGCTATTCGAACTTTTGTTTGATAACACATATGTTGTCTTATAGAGCCTCTGGAAATTTTATGCTGAGGTGCGTGCGTGAAACAACTTTAACAGGCAGAATAAGGTCTATAGGTAAAGAAGATACCGAATAAGAATTTTGGATCACTGGAATCTGATTGATACGTCAAAACGCAATCTTAAAGAAGGTACCATAATCACCTAGGCCATTTTACATGCCGGGGGTCTTGGGCTAAGGGAAAAGCTCTATACAGGTTTTTTGAGTAAAGTTGTGGTCTTCAAAATGCTTTGCACCTTCCCGCCGCACGTCTGCGCCGCTTTCGCCCAAATAAGGAAGAATCCTTTAGAGGAATGATCTTCAGCTATGTATATGGAACCGGGCTCAAAGAGAGTCCTTGTGAGTCCACAGAACGAGTACGTTTTGATTTACCTGTGGTAAAAAGGAAAAGATGATTAAAAAAAGGGAAGGCCGTGTAAGGTCGAACCGTGTTATAGGCCTGTCTGTATATTGCCTCCGCCGATGCCCAAGGTATTTTGAGTGCATAATTATGCACGCATGGTATGAATTTCTCCGATGTTCGTGGCAGTCGATGGAGGCGAAGCTGCTAATCCAGCCCTGAAGTTGCCGGATTGCCAGTATGCAGAACTGACCGACCTTGCGCAGTGAAGTCCGGTGGCTTAATAGCCGATGAGTTGTGCGGCTTGACAGGGCCGCTTTGTACTTTGGCCTCAATGGCCGCGGCATGCTCCTCAGTCCGGAGGGTACGCTCCATGTTTCCATTGATTGTAATGAAGCCACGTGGACCGGGCATCTTAAGCTTCAAATAGGCATAGTGTGGGACCGCATTGAAGCAGGCAAAAGCGGTTCGTCCGAGCAGTGCATGATAGCCGCCGCGAAACGGGACGATGTCGAAGATCAAGTCTTCGCTTTGGAAGTTGTCCGGCGAGTCTAAGACAACCTCCAGCGTGATTGAGCCTGTACAGCTGGCCTCTACGCCAGGTATTACTCCTTTGAAGGTAGTTCTAGTGGGCTTGATTCTTGATGGATCAATGCCCATTTTGCAGACAGTGTCTCGATAGAGTAGATTGAGACTGATGCCGCCATCCATGAGGACTCGCGTAAGGTGGAATCCGTCGATTATTGGATCGAGGACCAAAGCTGTCGAACCTCCGTGATGGATACTAGTTGGTGTTGGGGAACGTAGCATAAATTCAAAATTTTCCTACGTGTCACCAAGATCAATCTATGGAGTCATCTAGCAACGAGGGAGGATTGGATCTACATACCCTTGTAGATCACGCGCGGAAGCGTTCAAGAGAACGGGGTTGATGGAGTCGTACTCGTCGTGATTCAAATCACCGATGATCCTAGCGCCGAACGGACGGCACCTCCGCGTTCAACACACGTACGGAACAGCGACGTCTCCTCCTTCTTGATCCAGCAAGGGGGGAGGAGAGGTTGATGGAGATCCAACAACACGACGGCGTGGTGGTGGAAGTAGCGGGATTCCAACAGGGCTTCGCCAAGCGCTGCGGGAGGAGGGAGATGTGTCACGGGAGGGAGAGGGAGGCGCCAGGCCTTAGGTATCGTTGCTCCTCCTTTTCCCCACTATATATAGGGCCAAGGGAGAGGGGGGAGGCGCAGCCCTTGCCCCTTCCTCCAAGGAAGGGTGCGGCCAAGGGGGGGAGGAGTCCATCCTCCCCAAGGCACCTCGGAGGTGCCTTCCCCTTTTAGGACTCTCCCCTTTTTCTCTTCTCTTGGCGCATGGGCCTCTTGGGGCTGGTGCCCTTGGCCCATGTAGGCCAAGGCGCACCCCCTACAGCCCATGTGGCCCCCCGGGGCAGGTGGCCCCACCCGGTGGACCCCCCGGGACCCTTCCGGTGGTCCCGGTACAATACCGGTGACCCCGAAACTTGTCCTGATGGCCGAAATAGCACTTCCTATATATAATTCTTTACCTCCGGACCATTCCGGAACTCCTCGTGACGTCCGGGATCTCATCCGGGACTCCGAACAACTTTCGGGTTATCGCATACTAATATCTCTATAACCCTAGCGTCACCGAACCTTAAGTGTGTAGACCCTACGGGTTCGGGAGACATGCAGACATGACCGAGATGACTCTCCGGTCAATAACCAACAGCGGGATCTGGATACCCATGTTGGCTCCCACATGTTCCACGATGATCTCATCGGATGAACCACGATGTCAAGGACTTAATCAATCCCGTATACAATTCCCTTTGTCTAGCGGTATTGTACTTGCCTGATATTCGATCGTCGGTATCTGATACCTTGTTCAATCTCGTTACCGGCAAGTCTCTTTACTCGTTCCTTAACACATCATCCCATGATCAACTCCTTGATCACACTGTGCACATTATGATGATGTCCTACCGAGTGGGCCCAGAGATACCTCTCTGCTTACACGGAGTGACAAATCCCAGTCTCGATTCGTGCCAACCCAACAGACACTTTCGGAGATACCTGTAGTGCACCTTTATAGTCACCCAGTTACGTTGCGACGTTTGGTACACCCAAAGCATTCCTACGGTATCCGGGAGTTGCACAATCTCATGGTCTAAGGAAATGATACTTGACATTAGAAAAGCTTTAGCATACGAACTACACGATCTTTGTGCTAGGCTTAGGATTGGGTCTTGTCCATCACATCATTCTCCTAATGATGTGATCCCATTATCAATGACATCCAATGTCCATGGTCAGGAAACCGTAACCATCTATTGATCAACGAGCTAGTCAACTAGAGGCTTACTAGGGACATGGTGTTGTCTATGTATCCACACATGTATCTGAGTTTCCTATCAATATAATTATAGCATGGATAATAAACGATTATCATGAACAAGGAAATATAATAATAACCAATTTATTATTGCCTCTAGGGCATATTTCCAACAGTTGGGTGGTCCTTCTGATCGAAGATGATCAGACAAGCCGACCATGGGTTGAATTTTGGGGCGACCGGCTCCATGGCGTAGACGTCCCGTAGTGCACGCTTGCGCTCCCTCTTAGGGATATGTGTGACATATATCATATTCACTGTTTTTACCTCGGGGTGAAATTGCTTCCGTCGCCCTGTGCTCGGTTGACGAGGCTCTTGGTCATCGTTGTTGCTTGGCGATGCTTTTCCCTTGCGTTCGGTGTTAAGCTTGTCGGCCTGCTTAAAGACCCAACAATTTCTGTTGGTATGATTGGCTGGTTTATCAGGGGTGCCGTGAATCTGGCAAGGCCGATATAGTATTCTGTCTAGGCTAGATGGGCCGTCTGTGTTTGCCTTGAATGGCTTCTTTCGTTGACCGGGTTTGGAGCCGCTGAATCCGGTGTTAACCGCCATGTCTTGCGTTCCTTCATTGTTGTTTCGACGCTTGTGCTTGTCATGCCGTGGCTTGCCATTGCCATCCCTGGTTTCGGAGGTACCAGGGTCGCTGGTGCTATTGCTTCTGCGAGCAAGCCAGCTGTCTTCTCCCGTGCAAAAACGGGTAATAAGTGTGGTGAGGGCTGCCATGGACTTTGGCTTTTCTTGGCCGACGTGTCGGGCAAGCCACTCGTCTCGGAAGGTATGTTTGAAGGCCGCGAGGGCTTCTGCGTTCGGGCAATCCACAATCTGGTTCTTTTTTATTAGGAACCTTGTCCAAAGCTATCGGGCCGATTCCCCAGGTTGCTAGATTATGTGGCTAAGGTCATCGGCATATGGGGGCCGAACATAGGTACCTTGGAAGTTGTCTCTGAATGCATCCTCCAGGTCCTTCCAGCTACCAATAGAATTTTCGGGTAGACTGTTTAGCCAGTGCTGTGCTGGTCGCTTAAGTTTGAGGGGAAGGTATTTGATGGCGTGTAGATCGTCACCGCGAGCCATGTGGATGTGGAGAAGAAAGTCTTCAATCCATACGACGAGATCTATTGTGTCGTCGTATGATTCGATGTTCATGGGTTTGAGCCCTTCTGGGAACTAGTGCTCCATTACCTCATCGGTGAAGCATAGGGGGTGTGCGGCGCCCCTATATTGGGTCGTGTCATGGCGTAGTTCGGATGAAGTCCGTATGAGGTTTTCGGCCGGGGCGTGGTTGTACTTGCCGCGCCGGGATTGGTAACCGTCCTCTTGCGACGGGGCGTGCCCCCACGATCCATAGATTGATCTTGTCTGACCTGCTCTATTTTCCAGGTCCTGTTGTAGGTCATATGTGTATCCCCGAGCTGTTGTTTCTCTGCTTTTACGGTGCGGTGGTGCAGGCTGGTGTTTGGCTTGAGTTGCTGTTCTATCCCGGCCACGTGGTGGTCGATCGGGTTCGTCTGCCGCCTTACGCGCGTGTGGTATAGGCTCCAATGCCTAATCATTGAATTGGGGTAGCAGCTTACGCTTTGGGTAACTCTTTGTTGGGTGTTCGAGGTCGTATTCTTTGGCTTACAGGACATTAGTCCATCTGTCGTTGAGCAGATCTTGGTCAGCTTGAAGCAGTTGCTGCTTCTTTTTTAGGCTTCTTGCGATAGCTATTAGCCGGCGCTTAGAGCATTCTTATTCTAGGGGTTCCTCTGGCACGATAAATTCTTCGTTGCCGAGGCTTACGTTGTCCTTGGAGAGTGGCAAATAGTTGATGTCCTCCGAGTCTTCGTTCCCTACTTGCTTGTCAGGGTCAACTTGCCCGTCCTCCCAATCATCCTGTTCGGATGTTGATTCGATGGGGTCTTCTTGGTCTTTGTTTTTTTTCCAGAGTATCATTGTCTCCATTGCCGGTATTGCTGTCTTTTCTGTGGCGCGATTTAGAGCGGCGCCGCTGACGTCGATGCTTCGGTGGTATCTCAGGAGGTTCGTCCTCGACTGGGTTCTTCTCACCATCGTCGTCGCCTTCCTTAGGTGTGTCCACCATGTATACATCATATGAGGAAGTGGTCGTCCAGCATCTGGTGAACGATGGGTTTCGGGCCTGTCTCCTGCCGCATCGTCGTCCATACCATCGATGTCTTCGGAGGCGTAATCGATCATGTTGGTAAGTTCCTCGATAGTGGCTATGAAGTGGGTGGTGGGTGGGAAGCAAAATTCCCAGTTTTCAGCCCCTAGTCCGGGCTGGGTGCAATTCGGAAGCGGTTCCTCTGTGATGACGAGGGATCGCATTAAATCCAGAGCCTCGTTAAAGAGCAAGGTTTGGATGGGGACAAAGGGTCCCTGGCCGAACTCACATGACGCGGGCTTCCTGGGTTCGGAGTTGGTGTCCGGAGAAGGGTCCGGCTTTGTAATGATTGCCGAAGACACCATTCTCTCCAGCTTTCCGGTATTGAGCTCTAAGGCCGCAGAGAGTCCGGCGGGCTCTAGACCCCCGTCTTTGGACTTGGTGATGCGCTCTGGATCTAAGGCCGGAACGGTGGTTGAGGCCGCGAGCCCTTGGAAGATCGAGTCTCCTCGGATATCAGCGACATAGTCCAGATTTCCGAAACTGATCTGGTGACAAGGGTCGTAGCTGTCGATCTGCTCCAGGTGGCCAACCGAGTTGGCGCGCAGTGCGAAGCCGCCGAATACGAAAATCTGGCCAAGGAGGAAAGCCTCCTTCCCGGCAGCATTGTTGTAGATGATCAGCGAAGCCATCGAGCCCTTTGATGACGACACAGTGGAACTCTCAATGAAAGCACCAATGTCGGTGTAAAAACCGGCAGATCTCAGGTAGGGGGTCCCGAACTATGCGTCTAAGGATCGAAGGTAACAGGAGGAAGGGGACACAATGTTTAGCCAGGTTTGGGCCCTCTTAATGGAGGTAATACCCTACTTCCTACTTGATTGACTTTGAAGAGTATAGGGGTTACAAGAGTTGATCTACCATGAGATCATAATGGCTAAACCCTAGATGTCTAGCCTGTATGATTATTCTTGCCTCTACGGACTAAACCCTCCGGTTTATATAGACACCAAAGGGGGCTAGGGTTGTACAGAGTCGGTTTATAGAGAAAGGAATCTTCATATCCGCACGCCAAGCTTGCCTTCCACGCCAAGGAGAGTCCCATCCGAACATGGGGGAAGGCCTTCTATCTTGTATCTTCACGGCCCATCTGGCCGACCCATGTTACATAGCCCGTACACCCAAGGACCCCATAATCCAGGACTCCCTCAAGGGCCTCTGTATTTCATGAAAAAAACGTTCCCCTGCTGACAGGTCGGACCCACCAGCTATATCTTCGCACGCAAGGAAGTGCCTCCTTATTATGCACAAAAAAATGAATACCCCCCTACTAGCTGGGACCCAGCATAGTGGGAGGCTGACATGTGGGCCTACTAAGTTGACGGGGATGGAGGGCTTTGTCAACTTAGTCAATATGAACGATTCTAGCTCCAGTGACCATACGATGTCCGTCCAACGGCTGCAGTGCTTCTTCAACCTCTGGTCTTCTTGCTCTAGCCGCCCAAAGTAGCGCCGGTCTGCTACTTCCTCCTGCCTCCCGTGGCCGGCTGTGCTGCCACGAACGCCTCACCGCCCCCTACAACTCCCACCGCTGGCCAGGCCCTGCAGCAACGGCAGCCTCACACCGCAGCCAAACCAGTGAACCCTCGTACTCCTCTCCGCGTGGGCATCCACTGTCGTGTCTTCCCCAGCTCCGCATCGTCCCCTTCCTAGGCCTCGCCGTTGTCCACCGCCCTAGTGCTCTTGGCGTGGCATGGTCAACGTGGTCAAGGAACGACTTCCATCAGAAGAGTACTATACGTGGAGCGGCTGATAGTTGGGTCCACGGCCGCAGCAAGGAAGTGCCTCCTTATTACGTGGAAAATAATGATTCCTCCACCTAACAGCAGGGACCCACTGGACAGGCCATCGTATTTCACGAAAAAAACATTTCCTGCCCGACTATTGGGACCCACCAGTTATATCTTCGCATGCAAGGAAGTGCATCCATATTACGGGCAAAAAAAATGATTCGCCCCCTGACTGTTGGGACCCACCAGCTACATCTTAGCACGCAAGGAAGTGCCTGACAGTCAGGACCCACCTGGCCGAAGCGTACATAGCATTGTCATTCTGGCCGCGAACATGTACGTACATACTGGTCGATGTAGAGGCGCACACGTGTCGTAGTAGAGGCGCGCATGTGTCGTCGTAGAGGCGCGCACGTAGCATGTACACGTACGTACAGCCAGGGTGCTAGAAAGTAAATACGGCCACGTACGTACATATGGGCGGGGTCTTGAATGCCTGCTCGCGCATACGTATGGCCAGGACTCGTGTACATGGCTGGGTTGGAACGAAGAAGCTGCACCATCGTCGTGTTCATGGGGAGGCAACAGAATGCGTCGTGTTCATCGGGAGGCAACGGAATACATCATGTTCATCGGGAGCCAACCGGCTTGGATGGAACAACCGATGGAAACAAGGCCTGGCATACCGCAGAACGGAGGAAACAACCTTGTGTTCGACCGGCCACGGTCGAAACGGGATCCTGTTCATCGGGAGGGGTCTGGCGTACCGCAAAACGGAGGTAACAGACTTCTCTTGGACCTCCTACGGTCGAAACGGGGTCCTGTTGATCGGGAGGGGTGTGGCGTACCGCAAAACAGAGGAAACGAACTTGTGTTGGAGCGCTAGGTCAAAACGGGGGTCCTGTTCATTGGGAAGGGTGTGGCATACCGCAAATTGGGACTCCACGGGATACTGTTCATCTCCACCGTCGACTACCTCCACAGGCTACTGTTCATCCACCGTCGACCTCCTCCAGCCTCCACCTACGACTGTTCATCCACGAGCTCATGTTCATCCAGCCTCCACCGCTCCTCCACCGGCTACTGTTCAACTAGCCCTCTCCATGGGGTCCTGTTCAACCACCCCTCCACGGGCTACTGTTCATCCAGCCCAACACCAGCTACTGTTCAACCAGCCCTCCACCGGCTACTGTTCAACCAACCCTCCATGGGGTCCTGTTCATCCAGCCCTCCACGAGGTCCTGTTCATCCACCGACTCAATCGACCGGGGTCCTGTTCATCCAGCGGCAACGGCCTCTACTACCATGGGGTCCTATTCATCCAACCCCCCACTGGGAACTGTTCATCCAACCCCCCCCCCAACAACGCTCATTGTTCATCAAGGGAAGGAGGCAGCAGTGTTTGATCGGCTTCAGTTAGCAGTAGTAGCGAAGGAATCACTCGGGTTCAGTTAACAGCAAGGGATCGATAGATCGCTCGGGTTCAGTAACGCGTGGCCCGCAGTGCAATTGCTTAGGTTCAGTTAGAGCCCAACGCCTCGCTCGGGTTCAGTTAGAGCGCAACACCTCGCACACACGCACGTACATATGAGAGAAACACGCATCGCTCGGCCCCTGACCACCCACCGTAACCGGGAACTCCCTCGATATTTTCCTCGCCCTCGCTTCTACCACGGTTTTTTCGTCATGGACGGCCCAAAGAATGTCATGCAGCCGCGTCTCCGGCCCGCACAGGATGAAAAGCCCATTTTCTGTCATGATTTTTGGTCATAGAAGTAGGACCCCACCACATCTATGATGATACCGGGTTTTGTCACAATTATCGTCATAGAAGTGTCATAAGCATGACAGAAAAAAATTCATTCGGCCCAAAATGTCACTGATGTGTCTTTTTTTAGTGGCAGCTGCCCTTCCTTGCCCCACCTATAAAAGGGGAGGGCTGAGGAGGGCAAAGTCATTCATCCCCGCAGTTCTCCTCTTCTCATCTTATGTTTCCACTAGTGACGTCGAAGGGGAGAGCCTGGGGCCTACCACCGGGCTCTTGGTCGGGGCTAACGCCGCCACACGCTGGTGTCAAGGTTCGGGGAGTGAGTCTGGTCCTTGGTGTGATGAACTTCTTGGTTCCCTCGAGGCTCGGCCGGGAGGCGTGGCTGGAGATCATTGGTAATCCCGGCACTGCCGCTCCCGGAAGTCTTGGGGTTGATGCCTACGAGAGGTGAGCCTTCCTGCCCACCAAGGTGGGGAGCCGTGCGCCTCCAGCCCCCTAGCCATCTTGGCCGCTCGCCGTCTTCCTGAGGGGGCACCGGACTGGAGTCTCAGCCTTCCTCTGGAACGGTATTGATGAAGATGAAGCCACGGAGAAGGAGAAGACGGGAGGCGGGTCGTCCAGTGGGAGCACGAATGCATTAACGCGTTCGTCTCATATCGGCGACCTGCTGCCCGTCTGCCTGGCTCTCCTCCTCTTTCCTCGGCACCGTCATCACCATCTTCTCAGTTGCCGGGGAAAGGCTCGTTCCCCTGGTACTTCCGCCTCCCCCGAGGGGTATTCTGGCTGGGCGCCGACGTCCTCCTCTGCCGATGCTTGTTCTGGAGTCCCCTGCTCAGCCCTAGAGGTGGTGACCAGGGGACCGTCGAGGTCCTATGCATGTCTTCCTCCTTCGCAGCCTTGCCACTCCCGATCTTGCCAGGCTATGCTTGCCAGCTCCTGACAAGGATCGGGGTGGTGTTGTGCCGGCGCGTCGCCCGTCCCCTTCTCTTCACATCGTACTACATGGGACAACAGGGATAGGGAGAGGAGTTTACGGAGCACTTATCCTTTTTGAATCATAAACCTGTAGGCAATCACCAAATTTTAATTCAAATAATGCAATCCCTCGAGTCCATGTTTGTGTTCTTTAATGCTTGTACTTGTATTAGCGTATGAATGAAAAAGATGAACCTTGTCGGGAACTCATGCATGTGTATGTCCATGCAAAGGTGAGATGCCTCTTTAGTGTGAATAAACGAGTATTCCCCGGTAGGCTATCCTGCCGACCCCCTTTTTGTCTGTCGGAGAGCTGCGTCTGCCGGGGAACAGACAGAGGGGCCAGCCCCCTGCCAACTTTTTTTATCAAAGGCCACTGCGAACAACCTGACCAAAGCAACATTCGAGTCATGGATGAGAGCACCTAAGTCTCAAAAGAGAGGCGAGGTTTTCTCATGCAAAGTTATAGCTTTACAAAACACTAATGGACAGGAGGTAAAACTTATCTGTTTGGCTTGCCGGGGATCGTTGTGCCGGGCAATCTACTCAACTCCTTGTCGAAGCCAAGTTCACGGTAGGAACTTGCAACTTCATGTAGATGAGAATGAATGCAGGATGCGATCCTATCTATATGCATATGCAAATGCTCATGAAATGCTTATGTAGTGATCTTTCGAATGCTCATGCATGCATGCGATCTAGGTCGCCCCCCCCACAATGCTTCTTTATTTTCTCTTGCACGGGGTGATCACCTAGCTTTGTACAAGGGGTTACATGCAGCTGAGGCAAGGCCTGTACAAAAGGGTGGCTGCCGGGCAGGACCCGATAGCCGCGCCTTACGGGTAGAACTTGCGGAGATGCTCAATATTCCATGAGTTTTGCAACTGAGTGCCATCTCCGGTCTCCAGACGAACTGCCCCAGGTCTGGTGACTCGTACTACTCGGTAAGGGCTTTCCAACTTCGGTGATGACTTGCGTGTACCCTTGGCGGACTGAATGCGCCTAAGGACAAGGTCACCTTCCTCAAAACACTGGGCATGAACCCTTCGGCTATGATGGCGATGCAGGGCTTGCTGATAGCGTGCAGCATGCGTAGCAGCCCAGAGACGGTTCTCCTCGAGTAGCACAATGTCGTCACGCCGGTGCTGATCTTGCACTACTTTGTCATGGGCAAGCACTCGAGGCGACCCATAAATGAGTTCCGTGGGGATAACTGCTTCTGCCCCATAGACCAGGGAGAAGGGAGTCTACTTGGTAGCTCGGTTTGGTGTCGTTTTGAGGGAACAGAGAACTAC
The DNA here is from genome assembly GCF_003073215.2 of Triticum urartu. Classification (NCBI taxonomy): domain Eukaryota; kingdom Viridiplantae; phylum Streptophyta; class Magnoliopsida; order Poales; family Poaceae; genus Triticum; species Triticum urartu. The sequence continues at coordinate 622,756,400 of NC_053024.1, forward strand.
CGGAAGCTCCTCGATCCACCGCGTGCCGTGCTTCTGTAGCGTATCGAAAGTTCTTGTATTGAGTCCACGTAGCACTTCAGCGTTCGCCCTCTTAGCTTGTCCATTGCTCTGGGGGTGTGCCACAGAGGTGAATGAGATCTTGCATCCGAGGGCATGAACATATTACATGAAGGCGTGGCTCGTGAACTGGGTGCCGTTGTCGGTGATGGTCCTTGCCGGAACTCCAAAACGACACACCAATTCTTTCAAGAACTTGATAGTTGACTGAGCAGTCACCTTTCTCACGGCAGTCACTTCCAGCCACTTTGTAAACTTGTCGATGGCAACGGACAATAATTCAAAGCCCCAAATTGCTCAGGGAAATGGGCCGAGGATATCGAGCCCCCAGACCGAAAATGGCCATGATAGAGGGATTGTTTGAAGAGCTTGTGCATGCAGGTGTGTTTTCATGGAATGGAACTGACAGGCTTCACATGTCGTGACGAGCTCGACCGCATCTTGGAGGGCTATGGGCCAATAGAATCCTTTCCGGAATGCTTTCCCAACTAATTCCCTTGATCCAATGTGGGAGCCGCACATTCCTCTGTGAATCTCAGCTGGCAGTTCCTTTCCTTCTTCACGGCAGACATACTTCAATTTCACACCGTTGGGCCTCCTTGTGTATAGAGTGTCATCGACAAACTGGTACATACTGGCCCTCTGGGCCACTTCCTCAACTTCATCTTGGTCGCCGGAAAGCTCTCTTTGGAGGAAGCGGACAATGTGCCTTGCCCAAGTTGGAGCCTGGGGCTTAGCAACAAGGACTAGCGGCACCTCCTTGGCTGCGGGAGCACTGGCCTCGTTCACGGGGTGCATGGACCCGGCTGGAGGGGGTGGTCTGACAGGCTGTGAGGAGTTGTTTCCACCAAGGTCTCTGCCGGGAGCGGACGGTGTCGGTGTCAAAACCGGCGGATCTCGGGTAGAGGGTCCCGAACTAGGTGTCTAAGGCTGATGGTAACAGGAGGCGGGGGACACAATGTTTACCCAGGTTCGGGCCCTCTCGATGGAGGTAATACCCTACTTCCTGCTTGATTGATCTTGATGATATGAGTATTACAAGAGTTGATCTACCACGAGATCGTAGAGGCTAAACCCTAGAAGCTAGCCTATGATTATGATCGTTGTTGTCCTACGGTCTAAACCCTCCGGTTTATATAGACACCAGAGGGGTCTAGGGTTACACAGAGTCGGTTACAAGGGAGGAGATCTACATATCCGAATTGCCAAGCTTGCCTTCCACGCCAAGTAGAGTCCCATCCGGACACGGGATGAAGTCTTCAATCTTGTACCTTCATAGTCCAACAGTCTGGCCAAAGGATATAGTCCGGCTGTCCGGAGACCCCCTAATCCAGGACTCCCTCAGTAGCCCCTGAACAAGGCTTCAATAATGATGAGTCCGACGCGCAAATTGTCTTCGGCATTGCAAGGCGGGTTCCTTCTCCGAATACTCCATAGAAGATTTTGAACACAAGGATCGTGTCCGGCTCTGCAAAATAAATTCCACATGCCACCGTAGAGAGTATATTATTCCACAAATCTAATCTGCTGACAATTTTCATAACGTGACGTCTTGCTGTGGCCCGGTCATTACGAACCGTTTTTCCCTGCCTGCCACTACACGTGTTGCGAGGCAGTTTTATAGGCACGTCTTGTTGAAGTAGAGATCGTGTCCCCCTTATCACAGGATTCTCATCAATACGGATATGGGTAGCCCAACCGCGCCATCAATCGCGGCGCTTGGGGAATAAGTGATTTTATGGGGCAAGTAGGGAGGCGCACAGTTTCCACTGCCTTTATAAAGGGACAAGGACTCTCTTTTTCACCCACGCCTTCTTCTTCCCCTGCCCATCCATTCTCGCGCACTCGAGCTCCAGCGCCCAAGTTCTCATTTTCTCCGCAAAGCCATTCCAAACATGTCTGGAGCTGGAGGCAAGTGGATGGTCTCCTCCGTTACAGAGGAGAACATTATGAAGCTCCGGGAAGCCGGATACCTAGCCACAGACATCGCGCACCGGCTCCCAGACGCGGGGCAGCTCATCCCTACTCCAGAACCCCATGAGAGGGTTGTATTCCTCACCCACTTCATCCGCGGACTGGGATTTCCCCTCCACCCATTTGTCCGTGGGCTCATGTTCTACTACGGGCTAGACTTCCATGATCTGGCCCCCAATTTTATCCTCAACATCTCGTCGTTTATCGTCGTGTGGGAGGCCTTCCTCCACATCAAGCCCCACTATGGCCTGTGGCTGAAGACCTTCAACGTGAAACCGAAGGTGGTGGTCGGCCAGCAAGCGGAGTGCGGAGGCGCCATGCTGGGAAAAATGCCCAACGTCACCTGGCTCGAAGGATCCTATGTGGAGACCGTGAAGGGGTGGCAATCGGGGTGGTTCTACATCACCGAGCCGCGTGACACCAACTGGGTGGCGGCCCCCGAATATTGATCCGGCTCACCTCCTGGAAAGAGAAGGGCTTATCCTGGGGTTCATCGGCGGAGCTGACCGGACTCCAGAACTGTGTTAAAAATATGATAAGCAAGAAAATCAAGCTTGTCAACATGGTCCAGGTCATGCTCTTCCGCCGGATCCTTCTGTGTCAAAGACGGGCATTCAATATGTGGGAGTTCGACCTGGCCAAGCACCAGACGCTGCGAGAGCTTTTCAACACGACGCACCAAGACATCTGGAGGGTGCTGTTCAAGGCCGCCGAGGTACCTCATCCCCTTACCGAGGATCACGGACTCAGCGCAAAGTGCCCTCCCAATCCGGTAAGCTCTTTATATCTCATAATATATTCCTTTCCCCAGTATAATCATGTGAGGGATCTGAGCCTCCACGCCAAACAGGACTGGGTAGCGACAGCGGAGCAGATCGATTGCCCGGCCCCACTGCCCGAAGATCCAGCAAGGGCTCTCTTAACGGAGATGCTGGTTTCGGCGCCCTATGAGGCGCCGGAGAAGAAGGCCAAGAAGAAGGCCGCGGGAACCAGAAAAGGTCTCCGACGCAAGGTTATATCGGACTCATCGTCCGAAAACAGCGAGGCGCATTCCTCCCACGAGAACGAGGAGGAGGAAGAGGAAAGTTCTCCCCCATGGGCTCTAATGACGGGGGCCGCAACAAGTTTGGCCCCCAGCCGGATACTACGTCAGTACCTCCTATGGTTCCGGATTTTGTCAGGCGACCCCTCGCTAAGGGGGGCAAGCCGTCTGTGCCGATGGCCTTCGTCCATCTAGAGGCATCGGACGACTTGCTGGAAGCGCTTCGCGGAGCTTCCATTGACGAAGAGCACCGCACTATGATGAGTGCGGTGGTCGAGAAGGTTCGGCCCGCCAAAAGCGGACTGACCGAAGCCTGTGCCAGACTCCTAACAGGCTTTGACGTAAGTAATAAAATTATGAGAAAATATCACAGTATAGGCAGTAGCCCCTGATGCTCTGTTTGGCGTTTGCAAAGAAAGGCCGAACAGAGGATCAAATAATCACAAGAGTCTAATCAGAATATGTCTATGTGAATAAGCAGGCTTCGCTGCTGGCCACTGCCGGTCGTACTGCGGAGGTCTCCGGACTAAAGCGGGACCTTGAGCGGTCCGAGGAAGAGCTCGGCCTTACCAAGAGGCAGCTCGAAGAGAACAAAGGTAAGTGATACCACGTCTGTATATTGATAAAGAAAAAGGAAGTGGTTACTAGATCATGGGATCATCATGAATTTTGCTAGGGGCCACGACTGAAGTGGCGGCCCTGAAGAAGGCGATGTCCGAGGCCGAAGACAGAGCGGCCCAGGAGCGCATCGAGCGCGAGAAGCAAGAGGCTCGAGTCGGCGATGTTCAGCAAGAGCTCCAGGATTTCGTCAAAAAATACGAGTCCTTGGAGCGTGACTCTAAGACGCAGGGGTCCGAGCTTGGGAAGGCCCTCGAGAACACATAAAATGCCAAGGCCGAAGCTCAAAAGGCCCTCCAGGAGATTTAGGTGGTCAAGAAGATAGCGGCGGGTAAGGCATTCATTATGCAAAGCAAGCATGTGAAGGAAACTTTCCTTTTACTTACCCGAATTCGGAGCTCTCCAGGAGCGTTCGCAGATCTACCCAACAGTGTATCGGATGCCGCGGAGTTCTACCGGGTCGAGGAAGGGAGCTCGACGGAAAAGTTGTTCTGATCTCAATATACTGGGACCGAACATCTGATGCCCTTGAGAGACCAGCTGAAGCAACCGATCGAGCTTCACAAGGCGGCTGAACTGGCCATGAAGGGTCTCATAGTCCGGATGTGGCCTGGCGAGCCCCTGCCTGGCAGCTACTTCGGCCTGGTAAAGCGGCTTGTGAATGCCTGCCCACGGCTTGAAGTCATAAAGCAGTCCGTCTGCATTGAAGGTGCGCGTAGGGCCTTTGCCCATGCGAAAGTGCACTGGGCGAAGATGGACGCCGAAAAGCTGGCGAGGGAGGGGCCACCGGAGGGCAAGGAGCATCGCCACCCCGAAAAGTATTATGACAGTGTCCTCAAGGGTGCCCGCCATGTCGCGGAGTAATGTGCTAAGGATGTAATATTTGAATGAATGTACTCATGTGATCCTGTAATATGAAAACGAGTTCATGTGCGCTATATAATGCTTGTCGATTTAAAATATTACCTTCTGTGCGGCCATTTATAAAATCTGAGAGTTGGCCAGTCGTTGGCTTCTGCCCCCATGTAACTAGTATTGAGGTGTTCGGGATAAATCTTAAACACTCATTATCCAAAAAAAATTGGTCCTTTAAGCAGGTGTTTAGCACAGCGAACAAGGCAATCAGACTATACAGCTTTATCACTCTCACTTAGCCATAAAAGTCTACAATTTTATATTTTGGCGACGCCCCTAGTATTCAGAAGGCCAAACTTGGGGTGCTATATATGCCTAAATCGGACAAGGCCGATTCCTCGCCCGAAGCGGAAAAAATCTTTAAGGATTTGAGACCTCCCAAACAGCGACCGGCTCTCGCCGCATCATGACAGTCAGTATTCGGCTTTCTCTACTGAGGTGTTCGTCCGGAAGAACCGGGACACAATCGCAGTAGTTCTCCCAGTGCTACCTTAGCCGATATAGCGGAACGTAAGGTACCAAAACATGGGAGCCGGGCAAACCCAACTATTGACCCAAGACATGATTCAGAGTTGATGCATATAATGCTATAAGTTCGGGGTGCCGCACTGTCGAAAGTGTTCGGACTTTTCTTGCTGTGTTATGGGGTACACTGAAGCCCCTAGCACACTGAACGTACCAGAATGTACGGTTGCAATTTGTCGTAAATGAGCAGACAGGGAAAAAGGCAATAATAAGCTAACGCTATGCATTGTTATTTAAATGATACGTCAAAGCGTATGTATATAAGTAGTGCAAATAAGCAAAAATAGGACTATTTGACATGTCCTATCCAAGGGCAGGCTAGGTGTGGGTATGTAAAACAGGTATAGCAATCATTATCAGAGACCACCTAGGGATTCCCTTGTACATCAAAGCTTCTTGCTTCCTTGGTGTTTCCTTCCCGTGATGGGTCCGATAATCAGGGTATCGAAGAGGGCCTCCGGAGAATAGGGTCCTGAAAGGGAGAAAATGGTAAAGATATACGGGTCCTGTGGCGGTGGAGCCGCATTGTGGGCCGTGCCATAGCCGTGCCTCCGCCTATGCCCATGGTATCATGAGTGCATAATTATGGACGTGATACGTCTCCAACGTATCTATAATTTTTGATTGCTCCATGCTATATTATCTACTGTTTGGGACATTATTGGGCTTTATTATCCACTTTTATATTATTTTTGGCACTAACCTATAAACCGGAGGCCCAGCCCAGAATTGCTGTTTTTTGCCTGTTTTAGGGTTTCGAAGAAAAGGAATATCAAACGGAGTCCAAGCGGAATGAAACCTTCAGGAACGTGATTTTTAGGAAGATTATGATCCGGGAGAGTTGGACCCTACATCAAGAAAGAAAAGAGGAGGCCACGAGGTAGGGGGCGCGCCTGCCTACCCCAGGCGCGCCCTCCACCCTCATGGGCCCCCTGTTGCTCCACCGACGTACTCCTTCCTCCTATATATACCTACGTACCCCCAAACGATCAGATACAGAGCCAAAAACCTAATTCCACCATCACAACTTTCTGTATCCACGAGATCCCATCTTGGGGCCTGTTCCGGAGCTCCGACGGAGGGGGCATCGATCACGGATGGCTTCTACATCAACACCATAGCCTCTCCGATGAAGTGTGAGTAGTTTACTTCAGACCTACGGGTCCATAGCTAGTAGCTAGATGGCTTCTTCTCTCTTTTTGGATCTCAATACAATGTTCTCCCCCTCTCTTGTGGAGAACTATTCGATGTAATCTTCTTTTTGCAGTGTGTTTGTTGAGACCAATGAATTGTGGGTTTATGATCAAGTCTATCTATGAATAATATTTGAATCTTCTCTGAATTCTTTTATGTATGATTGGTTATCTTTGCAAGTCTCTTCAAATTATCAGTTTGGTTTGGCCTACTAGATTGATCTTTCTTGCAATGGGAGAAGTGCTTAGCTTTGGGTTCAATCTTGCGGTGTCCTTTCCCAGTGACAGTAGGGGCAGCAAGGCACGTATTGTATTATTGCCATCGAGGATAAAAAGATGGGGTTTTCTTCATATTGCATGAGTCTATCCCTCTACATCATGTCATCTTGCTTAAGGCGCTACTCTGTTTTTAACTTAATACTCTAGATGCATGCTGGATAGCGGTCGATGAGTGGAGTAATAGTAGTAGATGCAGGCAGGAGTCGGTCTACTCGTCTCGGACGTGATGCCTATATACATGATCATACCTAGATATTCTCATAACTATGCTCAATTCTGTCAATTGCTCAACAATAATTTGTTCACCCACCATAGAATACTTATGCTCTCGAGAGAAGCCACTAGTGAAACCTATGGCCCCCGGGTCTATCTTCATCATATTAATCTCCTACTACTTAGTTATTTCATTTTCTATTTACTTTGCCTTTACTTTACTTTGCATCTTTATCACAAAAAATACCAAAAAAATTATCTTATCATATCTATCAGATCTCACTCTCGTAACTGGCCTTATAGGGATTGGCAACCCCTATTTGCGTTGGTTGCGATGATTTATTTGTTTTGTGCAGGTACGAGGGACTCGCGCGTAGCCTCCTACTGGATTGATACCTTGGTTCTCAAAAACTGAGGGGAATACTTACGCTACTTTGCTGCATCATCCCTTCCTCTTCGGGGAAAACCAACGCAGTGCTCAAGAGGTAGCAAGAAGGATTTCTGGCACCGTTGCCGGGGAGGTCTACGCAAAAGTCAACATACCAAGTACCCATCATATACCCTTATCTCCTGCATTACATTATTTGCCATTTGCCTCTCATTTTCCTCTCCCCCACTTCACCCTTGCCGTTTTATTCGCCCTCTCTCTCTATCCTCCCTCTCTTTCTCTATTTGCCTCTTTTTGCCCGCTTGCTTTTTGTTTGCTTGTGTGTTAGTTTGCTTGCTTGTCACGATGGCTCAAGATAACACTGAATTATGTGACTTCACCAATACCAACAACAATGATTTTATTAGCACTCCAATTGCTCCTCTTACCGATGCTAAATCTTGTGAAATTAATACTGCTTTGCTGAATCTTGTCATGAAAGATCCGTTTTCTGTCCTTCCTAGTGAAGATGCCGCTACCCATCCTAATAGCTTCGTTGATTTATGTGACATGCAAAAGAACAAAGATGTGGATAATGATATTGTTAAATTGAAGTTATTTCCTTTTTCGCTTAGAGATCGTGCTAAAGCTTGGTTTTTGTCTTTGCCTAAAAATAGTATTGCTTCATGGAAAAAGTGCAAAGATGCTTTTATCTCTAAGTATTTTCCTCCCGCTAAGATCATCTCTCTTAGAAACGGCATTATGAATTTTAAGCAACTTGATCATGAACATGTTGCACAAGCTTGGGAGAGAATGAAACTAATGATATGTAATTGCCCTACTCATGGTTTAAATTTGTGGATGATTATACAAAATTTTTATGTCGGATTGAATGTTGCTTCTAGAAATCTCTTAGATTCGGCCGCGGGAGGAACTTTTATGGAAATCACTTTATGAGAAGCTACTAAACTCCTAGATAATATTATGGTCAATTATTCTCAATGGCATACTGAAAGATCTACTAATAAAAAGGTGCATGCGATAGAAGAAATTAGTGTTTTGAGTGGAAAGATGGATGAACTTATGAAATTATTTGCTAATAAGAGTGTTCCTTATTATCCTAATGATATTCCCTTGTCTACTTTGATTGAGAATAATAATGAATCTATGGATGTGAATTTTGTTGGTAGGAACAATTTTGGTAACAACGCGTATAGAGGAAATTTTAATCCTAGGCCTTATCCTAGTAATCCCTCTAATAATTATGGTAATTCCTACAACAATTCTTATGGAAATTATAATAAGATGCCCTCTGATTTTGAATCTAATATTAAAGAATTTATTACTTCGCAAAAGAATTTTAATGCTATGATTGAAGAAAAATTGCTTAAGATTGATGATTTGCCTAGGAACGTTGATATAATTTCTCTTGATGTTGATTCTTTGAAACTTAGATCTATTCCACCTAAGCATGATATCAATGAGTCTCTCAAAGCCATGAGAATTTCCATTGATGAGTGCAAAGAAAGAACCGCTAGGATGCGTGCTAAGAAAGATGCCTTTATAAGAGCGTGTTCTTCTAGTTGCTATGAAAATAAAGATGAAGATCTAAAAGTTATTGATGTGTCCCCTATTAAATCTTTGTTTTGCAATATGAATCTTGATAATGATGGGACTGAATATGATCCACCTTTACCTAGAAGGCGTTCCAAGAATTCGGAATTTGTTGATCTTGATGCTAAATTTGATAAAAGTGGGATTGAAGAAATTAAAACCCTAGATGTTGCTAAACCCACTATTATGAATTTCAAGGAATTTAACTATGAAAATTGCTCTTTAATTGATTGTATTTCCTTGTTGCAATCCGTGCTAAATTCTCCTCATGCTTATAGTCAAAATAAAGCGTTTACTAAACATATCGTTGATGCCTTGATGCAATCTTATGAAGAAAAACTTGAATTGGAAGTTTCTATCCCTAGAAAACTTTATGATGAGTGGGAAGCAACTATTAAAATTAAAATTAAAGATCATGAATGCTACGCTTTATGTGATTTGGGTGCTAGTGTTTCCACGATTCCGAAGACTTTATGTGATTTGTTAGGTTTCCGTGATTTTGATGATTGCTCTCTAAACTTGCACCTTGTAGATTCCACTATTAAGAAACCTATGGGAAGAGTTAATGATGTTCTTATTGTTGCAAATAGGAATTATGTGCCCGTAGATTTTATCGTTCTTGACATAGATTGCAATCCTTCATGTCATATTATTCTTGGTAGACCTTTCCTTAGAACGATTGGTGCAATCTATTATATAATTAAGACAAGAGGCAAACAAGCCATCACGTTCGTCCACATATGTTAAATTATCTAAACCATTAATTTTAGATATAAACGGTCAAGATTTAAAGATGTCAACGTTACATACAAAATATAGTCTACATGTCTAGATGTTTTTTGGACATGAAAAATCTGTCACGTATTACATATTAGATGGAAAAGGTGCAATCACAATCACATACTATAAAAGAAGGAGACGTGGATTCTCAAAAAAAGGAAGGAGACGTGTAGTAGAGGAAAGCTAATTAGAGATGTGGTTTATTGGATGTACCGTGTATGTGTAGGAGATTGACATCATGTACATCCAAAAAATGCTTGTGGGCCAAGAGCCCAAGTGGAGTCCGGAACGGACGCTAAAAAGGTGGAGTCTGGAATAGAGGCCCTTTGTGTATATCTTTTTTCTTTTGAAGTACACTACATGCATGTTAGTTTGAGTGTCAGTGTATGTACGTCAAGCAGTATTAGCCCAGCTTGATTCTTTAGTGCTTCTTTTCTAACACCGATAGGACCAGGCTTCAATAGATACATGCATGATAAGACGTCCGTATGAAGCACCTCATGCATAAAGCATATGTCCTTATCATATTAATTAGACTGGGCTCAATGCACATGGAATTTACTTTGTACGGCATATATACTTGCACATTGCCAAAATTAGAGCATCTTTCAACTTGCATGGTTAATAGAAAAAAGACATAGAATTATAATTTGACATCAACTCAAATTCTGCATGGTCGACATTGTAAACAATATATTACACCACAGAGAAAACAAATTTTAATTCCATGTTTTTTTAGTCAGATGTAAAATTATGTTTGAAACATAAAGCGATTTGTTAGGAACAATTCTGATCCTCTAAAATTTTAATAAAAATACAATGAATCAAAGGGTTCATATGAAAGCGAAGCATACTGCCCAACAAAAGAAAAAAAGATGCTCCAATATAGAAGGTTAAAATAATAAAAAACCTCGTGATGCAAGCAAACCAAATGATTGTAGGATAGTGAAGATAAAAATAAAAACAAACAGAAACTTCAGTAGAAAGAAAATACATTTTTTGCGGGAAAGTAGAAAGAAAATACTACGTATGCATAAAATGCTTCTCCCCATAATTGATGATCTGCACTCAAAATACTATTGGCAATGAATGAATTATGGGCTTAATATTACCAAATTACAATTTTATATCAAGTCAAATTCTACATGGTTGAATGTGTAAGATCTCATTTTAGTGCACCACAGAAAAAATAAAAATTCGTTTCGTTAGATTTGGAATCAGATGGAAAGTTATCTTTGAAATGTAAAGTGGTTTGTTAGGAAAAATTCTGTCATCCAAAAATTTAATAGAAACACAGAATCGGCTGTCCATACGAAAGAAAAGCATGCTGTCCGGTGCAAGGAATTTTTTTTATGGTACAACATGGAAGATTAAAGATAAAAAAATCTGACGTCATACAAGCAAACCTAATAGATTAAATTGTGAAGGTTTTCCATATAGATTAAATTATCTTGACGGTCAATATTAGAAATTAACGGTTGAGATATAAAAGATATAGTGTTACATATAAATAAATACTATCACGTACAAACAGTTTAACATGTCGCATGTCACGTACCAAATGTTCAACCAGACTTTGGTTCGACTTGCTTATTACATGCCTTTCCACCCTATCAGATATAAGCTTGCATTGAGATATTGCCCAATCAGATATAAGCTAACATTGTGATATTGATATTGTAAAGAACGGCAGCCCAAATAAAGAAAGTACATCAGCCAAACAATGAACAGTCCTGTTCGGACAAAAACACGGGGAGGAGTCGGACCACCCAGCCAAAAAATTTAGTTTGAATAAATAAAAATATGTAGTGTCTGGGTTGAATTCACATAATTATATGGCTCGGTCATGGTGCGGTAGCACAGACCAAACAAGAAACTCTCTACGTTGATTGAACATAGACGTCTCCATATACATACCAAAGAGAGTGCGGCAAAGATATTAGAAAACACTTATGTCTAAAACTAAACTATATACGTACAATATGATGTTAATTCCTCCTCCAAAAGAAATGATGTTAGCTTTAACAAATTATGGCTACAATATGATGTTTTATAAAGATCATAGATGGACAATATTAGGTGCTAATATTTAATTTTTCATTAAAATCTACTGATCGCAATGATCACATGGTCTACTTAGACCAAGGCATTAACCAACAACATAATATACTTGATGGAAATACCCCCATTCAAATCCTGCAAGGTTTCCCTAAGATGTACATTACGGTGGTATATGCTTTTATATTATAAATATGCACCTCATGTACAAACAAATCTAGCCGCACAAATGCGTGGGTCACAACACTAGTTATTGATATGAAGGAAGGAAATATTAGATTCCAATTTCCATTAAGGAAAGGCATGGAACAATTTCCTAGAAAGAAAATTAAATTACCTTATGAAGCTATTATGAGAGCTACTTATGGATTGCCTATCAAAGATGGCAATACCTAGATCTATTCTTGCTTGTTATGCCTAGCTAGGGGCGTTAAACGATAGCACTTGTTGGGGCTAATTTTTTTAAATAATATATTTTTATATTAAATTTTAGAAATATTACGCCGTAATTACATTTTTTAAAAATATTACCCAATCGGCCTGCTGCTGACCGATTGGATCCAGTCGGCCTGCTGCTGGCCGATTGGCCCCCAGTCGGCCCACTGCCGGCTGATTGGATCCACTCGGCCCACTGCTGGCCGATTGGCCTCAGTCGGCCCACTGCTGGAAGATTGACACCCAGTCTGCTTCCTCTAGGCCGACAGGTGCATGCACTCATTTATCTGATAAATAGGTATTTGAAAAATGTTGAATAAGTATTTGAAAAATGTTGAATAGGTATTTGAAAAATATTAAAGAAGCATTTTAAAAAATGTTGATCATGTATATAAAAATGTTAATCAAGCATTTGCAAAAAATGTTGAACAAGTATTTCAAAAAATGTTGAAAAAGTATTTGAAAAAATATTAATCATGTATATAAAAATGTTGAACAAGTACTTGTAAAAATGTTGAACAAGTATTTGAAAAAATATTAATCATGTATATAAAAATGTTGAACAAATATTTGTAAAAATGTTGATCAAAAATGTTGAACAAGTATTTAAAATATGTTAAACAAGTATTTAAAAAAGTTTAACATCTGGAAGCTGGTGGGGTAGTTATTAGCCGCGTTGGGGATCGATGCCTGGTCTCCATGGCAATCTCCAGATCAGCTAACCACCCCATTAGTTTCCAATTGCTGGTTAGAAAAGGGATCGCGACCAACTAGAGGTGACTGAGCCGGTCTTCTCCATTATTTCATTCTTTTTTTCTTTTCTTTCTATATTATTTTCTCAAATACTTGTTCAAAAAAATTAAATACTTGTTCAACATTTTTATATACATGATCAACATTTTTATTTACATGATCAATATTTTTTAAAATACTTGTTCAATATTTTTTTCAAATACGTGTTCAACATTTTTTTAAATACGTCTTCAATATTTGTTGCAAATGCTTGATTAACATTTTTATATATACATGATCAATATTTTTTAAAATACTTCTTCAACATTATTCACATACCTATTCGACAGTTTTCAAATATTTGTTCAACATTTTTAAATACTTGTGCAACATTTTCTAAAATGCTTGATTAACATTTTTATATGCATGATCAACATTTTTTCAAATACTTCTTCAACATTTTTCAAATACCTATTCAACAGATAGATGGGTGCTTGCACCTGTCGGCCTAGAGGAAGCAGACTGGGTGCCAATCGGCCAGCAGTGGGCCAATCGGCCGACGGTGGGCTGACTGGGGGCCTATTGGTTAGCAGTAGGCCGAGTGGATCCAATCGGCCAGCAGTGGGCTAACTGGATAATATTTTAAAAAATATAATTACGGCGTAATATTTCTGAAATTTAATATAAAAATTGTATTATTTTTAAAAAATTAGCCTTGTTGGGAGGCAACCCAATTTTATTTTTATTCCTTGCCTTTTGCTCCTGTTTAGTAATAAATAATTTATCTATCCTCTGTTTTGGTGGTGTTTTTTGTGTTTAATTAGTGTTTGTGCCAAGTAGAACCGTTCGGAAGACTTGTGGAAAGTCTTGTTGAACTTGCTGTAAAAAACAGAAACTTTAGCGCTCATGAGAACTTCTGTCATTTTCATTTGGAAAGTGATATTTAGTTAATTATTTTTGAAATGATTAATAGATAAATTCCCCACGTCCAGAAATTTATTTAAGAATTTTTAGGGTTCCAGATCTTGCGCTAGCTACAGATTACTATAGACTGTTCTGTTTTTGATAGATTCTATTTTTCATGTGCTGTTTGCTTATTTTGATGAATCTATGGCTAGTAAAATAGTTTATGAACCATAGATAAGTTGGAATACAGTAGGTATAACACCAATATAAATAAATAATGAGTTCATTACAGTACCTTGAAGTGGTCTTTTATTTTCGTTCGCTAACGGAGCTCACGAGATTTTCTACTTTAAGTTTTGTGTTGTGAAGTTTTCAAGTTTTGGGTAAAGATTTGATGGATTATGGAACAAGGAGTGGCAAGAGCCTAAGCTTGGGGATGCCCATGGCACCCCCAAGATAATCTAAGGACACCTAAAAGCCAAAGCTTGGGGATGCCCCGGAAGGCATCCCCTCTTTTGTCTACTTCTATCGGTAACTTTACTTGGAGCTATACTTTTATTCATCACATGATATGTGTTTTGCTTGGAGCGTCTCACTACAAAAAAAGACACATCGTGACATTTTGGCTGAACGAAATTTTTTTCTATCATACATATGACACTTCTATGACGATAATTGTGACAAAACCCGGTATCATCATAGATGTGGTGGGCTCCTACTTCTATGACAAAAAATCATGACAGAAAATGGGCTTTTCGTCCTGGGCGGGCCGGAGATGCAGCTGCATGACATTCTTTGGGCCTTCCACGATGAAAAAAACCGTGGTAGAAGCGAGGGCGAGGAAAATTTCGGGGAGTTCCCGGTTACGGTGGGAGGTCGGGGGCCGAGTGATGCGCGTTTCTCTCGTACATGTACGCGCGCGTGTGGAGGCTGGATGAACAGGAGCCCGTGGATGAACAGTCGCAGGTGGAGGCCGGAGAAGGTCGACGGTGGATGAACAGTAGCTCGTGGAGGCTGGAGGGGGTCGACGCTGGAGATGAACAGTATCCCGTGGAGTCCCGTTTTGCGGTATGCCACACCCCTCCCGATGAACAGGACCCCCGTTTCGACCATAGGAGGTCTGTTTCGTCCGTTTTGCGGTACGCCACACCCCTCCCGATGAATAGGACCACCGTTTTGACCATAGGAGGTCCGTTTCCTCCGTTTTGCGGTATGCCAGACACCTCCCGATCAACAGGACCCCATTCCGAATGTAGGAGGTCCGTTTCCTCCGTTGTGCGGTACGCCAGGCCTCGTTTCCATCGCTTGTTCCGTCCAAGCCCTCCCGATGAACACGACCACGCATTCCCTTCTGACCCAGCCGGTTGGCTCCCACGCGTTTCGTTGCCTCTCGATGAACACGACGCATTCCATTGCCTCCCCATGAACATGACGCATTCCGTTGCCTCCCCATGAACACGACGACGATGATGTTTCTCTGTTCCGACCCAGCCATGTCAACGAGCCCTCGCCGTACGTATGCGCAAGTAGGTGTTCGAGACCCCGCCCGTATGTACACATACGTGGCCGTATTTTCTTTCTTGCACCCTGGCCGCCTCTACTACGACACGTGCGCGCCTCTACATCCACCAGTATATATGTACGTACACGTTTGCGACCAGAATGACAATGCTATGTACGCTTCGACTAGGTGGATCCCGACTGTCAGGCACTTCCTTGTGTGCGAAGATGTAGCTGGTGGGTCCCAGCTGTCAGGGGGGCGCAATACGGTGGCCCGTCCGGTGGGTCCCCGCTGTCAGGTGGAGGAATAATTATTTTGCACATAATAAGGAGGAACTTCCTTGCTGCGGCCGTGGACCCAGCTGTCAGCCTCTTCACGTACAGTCCACGTCCGATGGAAGCCGTTCCTTGACGATGTTGACCACGCCGTGCCGAGAGCACCAGGGCGGTGGATGACGTCGAGGCCTAGGAAGGGGACGACGCGGAGCCGGGGAAGACGCGACAGTGGATGCCCACGCGTAGAGGAGTACGAGGGCACTAGTTCGCTGCGGTGTGAGGCTGCCGTCGCCGCAGAGTAACAGGGGGTGTGGGTGAGTAGAGGGATGGCCTGGCCAGCGGTGGGAGTAGTAGGGGGCGGTGAGGCCTCCGTCGCATCACAGCCAGCCACGGGAGGCAGGAGCACGAGGCATGACCGACGCTGGTTTGGGCGGCTGGAGCAAGAAGACCAGACGTTGAAGAAGCACTACGGCCATTGGATGGACATCGTACGGTCACTGGAGCTAGAATCGTGCATATTGACTAAGTTGACAAAGCCCTCCATCCCCGTCAACTTAGTAGGCCCACAAGTTAGCCTGACACTATACTGGGTCCCAGCTAACAGGGGGAGTATTCAATTTTTTGTGCGTAATAAGGAGGCACTTCCTTGCATGCGAAGATATAGCTGGTGGGTCTGAGCTGTCAGTGGCGGTAACATTTTTTTCGTGAAATACAGAGGCCCTTTCGGTGGGTCCCTGATGTCAGGTGGAGGAATCATTATTTTGCGCGTAATAAGGAGGCATTTCCATGCGTGCGGTCGTGGACCCAGCTGTCGTCCTCTCCACGTACAGTCCACTTCAGATGCTTGACCACGTTGACCAGGCTGCGCCGAGAGCACCAGGGCGGTGGACGACGGCGAGGCCTAGGAAGGGAATGACACGGTGGCAGGGAAGACTCGACAATTGTTTCCCACGTGGAGGGGAGTATGACTGTACGAGGGTTTACTGGTTCGTCTGCCGTCGCCGGAGAATAACAGCAGGTGTGGGTGAGTAGAGGGATGGCTAGGCCAGCGATGGGAGTACGGTGGGGCGATGAGGCCTACGCGGCAGCACAGCCGACCGCGGGGAGGAGGGAGCAGGCAGTCCCGCCGGTGCTTGTTTGAGCGCCTGGAGCAGGAAGAGTAGAGATTGAAGAAGCACGACGGCCGTTGGATGGACATCCAACAGTCACTGCATGTGCGTCAACCTTTTTTTAGGAAAGCCTCAAATCTGTGGAAAACAGCATACAACCCATCTGCCATTATTTCTAATAATTTTCAGCCCATTTGCTAATTCTTAAGGTTTTTTTGTAGCTGATATTCTTTTTGTTAGCATTACAGCCCAAATTGTGGCCACAGTTAAAAAATTATACGAAATTTTGCATATTTCGGTGCGGTCCGAACTGTTCTTAATCCCGAAATTTCGACTCACATTCAAACTGATTTCAAAAATAAATGTATATCAATATAAAATCCAACAAATTCTCCATGCATAAAAATTAATGTAATTAAAAATCTTGAAATGAAAAAAAAGATATTTGAAACTAATTGCCGGTTTGATGTGTTTTAAAAATGTACAGCCCATTTCTCATTACTGATGGGCCATTTTCTCGGCCAGCCGAATGAAAGCTCTCCTCGTCTTGAAAGATTTGCAGCCTAACATGCCTGACAAAGCGACTTACTTGGCAAATGACAAAAAAACTGGGCTGTAGCCGTGGACCCAGCTGTCAGCCTCTCCACGTACAGTACTCTTCCGATGGAAGTCGTTCCTTGACCACGTTGATCACAACGCGCAGAGAGCACCACGGCGGTGGACGACGGCGAGGACTGGGAAGGGGACGACGCGTAGCCGGGGAAGACGCGGCAGTGGAAGCCCGTGCGGAGAGGAGTACGAGGGTTCACTGGTTTAGCTGCGGTGTGAGGCTGCCATCGCCACAGGGCCTGGCCAGCTGTGGGAATAGTAGGGGGCGGTGAGGCCTCCACGGCAGCACAGCCGGCCACGGGAGGCAAGAGCATGCGTCACGATTGGCGCTGCTTTGGGTGGCTGGAGCAAGAAGACTAGAGGTTGAAGAAGCACTACGTCCGTTGGATGGACATCGTACGGTCACTGGAGCTAGAATCGTTCACATTGACTAAGTTGACAAAGCCCTCCGTCCCCGTCAACTTTGTTGGCCCAGAAGTCATCCTCCCACTATGGTGGGTCCCAGCTAGCAGGGGGTATTCATTTTTTGTGCGTAATAAGGAGGCACTTCCTTGCGTGCGAAGATATAGCTGGTCGGTCCGGCATGTCAGTGAGGGGAACGTTTTTTTGTGAAATACAGAGGCCCTTCTGGTGGGTCCCAGCTGTCAGGTGGAGGAATCATTATTTTGCGCGTACAGTCCACGGCCAATGGATGTCGTTCGTTGACCAAGTTGACCAGGCCGCGCCGAGAGCACCATGGCGGTGGACGACGGCGAGGCCTAGGAAGGGAACGACACGGCACCGGGGAAGACTCAGCAATGGTTGCCCACGCAGTGGGGAGTACGAGGGTTTACTGGTCCGGCTGCCGTCGCTGGAAAATAACAGGAGGTGTGGGTGAGTAGAGGAATGGCCTGGCCAGCAATGAAGTAGGGTGGGGCGGTGCGGCCTGTGTGGCAGCACAACCGGCCACGGGAGGCGGGAGCAGGAAGTCCCACCGGAGCTGGTTTGGGCGGCTGGAGAAAGAAGATCAGATATTGAAGAAGCAGCACGGCCGTTGGATTAACATCCAACGTTCACTGCTGCTAGAATCATTTGTGGACTAAGTTGACAAAGCCAAAGTACACGTCAACCTAGTAGACCCACAAGTCAGCCTCCAAATCTGTCCCAAACAGTATACAGCCCGAAATTTCTAGCCAGATTCAAACTAATTTTAAATCTAAATATACCTTAATTTAAATTCAATAAAAATTTACCCGCACAAAAACAATGAAATTTAAAATATCAAAATCCGAAAGAAAACAATATTTTGGAACTAATTGTCTGTTTGCTGTATTTTTTCATTTTACAGCCCATTTATTATTACTTATAGCCCATTTCTTATTACTTATAGCCCATTTTCTGGGCAAAATGCATCCCTACTCGTCTTGAAAGATTTCCGGCCCAGCAGGGCATAGAAAAGCAAGTAGGCCTATGTTGGTTATTCTGCAAAAAACAAAATAGCTGGCTAGCAATTTTCAGAAAGGAAAAAAACAAACTGGGCTGGTCATGTGCTAAACATATGAAATAAAAGCCTGGGCTAGACGGGCCATGGGTCCCGCACAACCCAGTTGATACCCTTCTCCGTCCCGAAAAAACAAAATTACTGCACGCGCTGCTGGGTCCCTACTGTCATCCTCACCATGTACAGTCATCTCCTTATTCCTCTCGGTTGTTGACCATGTTGAAAACACCGGAGGGCGGCGCCGCGGCGAGCGAACCAAGGCGGAGGACGATGGTGAGGCCTCGGATGGGAACGAACAAGAGCCGGGGCAGATCACAGCCAGCCGTGGGAGGCGGTCCCGCCGGCGCTGGTTTGGCTTTGGCGGCTCGAGGAAGAAGAGACTGAAGAAACGCGACAGACATTGAATTTCAATCCAACGGTCAAGGTTGGCACAATCATTTGTTGACTAAGCGGACACCAAGTAGCATACTTTTTTATATATAGGAAGAAAACTGCGAGGAAAATGTGTTCGTCTGCCGTCCTCCTCACAGGGAACGTTCGCCACATAAGTGACTAGCACCCTTGGTTTTCAACCGAGAGGTCTTGGGTTTGAGTCCCAGGAACTCTCAATTTTGTCCTCCTTCCTTCCTCGCAAAAAAGGGAAAGAAAATCAAAGACTTGGGAAGGCATACAGAACAAGCTAGTGTACCAGTAAAGAGACGTTGCCGAGTTTTATAAAAAAGAAAGACGTGCTCCTGTAGCTGGTTCGAATCCAAACCTAGACTATGACTATATATGGTGCTATGCTACTCTGCAAGTAATGAAACTGACATATCCAGTGTTCGCTTCTCCTCTTCTCTACTTACTCTGCCTAGCATCAGAAGCACTGGCCGCAACAACCATGCCCGCTGGCTGCTCGTCCACCTGCTCTTGAGCAGGCAACAACCAGATATGCGCCAAGTCACAACCCGTACCATCGCCCGTGGGTCTCATCACACCCTCGCCGGCACGCGCACCGCAGCCGATTGCTCATCGCAACCCGCTGCCGTTGGTGTGGTGCCACTGCTGCAAATCACGTAGAGTCATTCGTCGCGTCTCAACCACAATCCGCAACCCTGGCCGAGTCTTCTACAAATGCCCAAATCTTGGGGTAATAATTTGTTTAAGTGTTGTTCTGCTGCTTTCAGTTGCTGATTTTTTTTAATAGTTTGGTTGATGATCTACCAATTTGATTCGTGCAGAAAAGTGAAGATTCGTGTGATTTGTATTTCTGGGAAGTTGCTGATGTGGGGGAATGCAACTATGCTGATTATTTGGTTAGCCGAGGAATCCCAATACCAGCAGGTTGGGGTGTTGGACAAGTAACTGAAGGAACGATAGAAGAGGAAGATGCAGAGCAGAAGGTTAAAGATGCAGTTCCTCTGATCATGGCCAAGCAACAGCTGCTGAACGGCCTTGACAGCAATGAGGAGATGAAAGAGCTTGTGAAGATAATGGGGAAAAATGATGTGCTCTGTAGGATGATTGTCTCTTTATTTGCAGTGTATGTAGCACTCGTGATGTATTCAGTGGCTACGACATGAGCACTTTGCTGAAACTAGTAATGAATGAAACATGTGTAGCAGGCTGGACGTAGTGTTGTGAACATCTAATGATTTCTATTAGCGGAAATCAGGGGGTATCCCCTTTTGCTCATATAAATAAATAAATAAATAAATAGCAGAGGCCCTGTCGGGTCAGCTTTGTTCTCATTCGAAGACGTCGAGCAAATTGCAGTCCAACATCAAACTATGTCATCAAATTCAAGTTTCACAGCCAAATATGAGTACAACTAAACAACAATGTCATCATGTTTTAGTTGTCATACAATCACCAAACACAAATCAGCATACATAACAAGTGATGTTCTCACAACAAAATACTAAACAACATGTTCATCAGGTTTCAATTGTCATAGCAAACACAATTTCACATAGTAGATCAAAAACGTCTTCTGACAGGCAAATACGACAAAAGCAATGTAATCATCATCCGCAGCAGTAGCGTCAACATCTTCGCCATGTGCGTCAGTCTGAATCGTAATTCCCCATGGTGTCATCTTCTTCTTCGTCCTCAACGTCCTCGAACGTTGGCTTCTTCTTGATCAACTCTTGTATGTCCACAACACGATAGGCAATATTTTCGCCGGCGTCATTGACGTGATGGTTCTCAAAGATATTAGGAACATCCATTGTTGAGGAAATCGTTAACTGGTAGCTGCTCGGTCGGCTGGTGAGTAGGGGATTAATAGGCTAATCGTCAAGTTAATCGGCCATTTAATCAATTAATCGTCGGA
Organism: Triticum urartu; assembly: GCF_003073215.2. NCBI lineage: Eukaryota > Viridiplantae > Streptophyta > Magnoliopsida > Poales > Poaceae > Triticum > Triticum urartu. The sequence continues at coordinate 622,777,396 of NC_053024.1, forward strand.
TGATTTATCGGGTAATTGGCTACTCGGGGACCCTATGAGTAGGGATTAATCGACAAGTTAACTGGTTAATTGGATGAATTCTTGAACAGGGGGAACATCTATGTTATCTTGTACATCAGGAGCAGTGTAAGCATCATCTTGTTGTGCAACTTCATTAAACGAATTCCTCTGCTCAAACCTTTGCAATACTCTCCAGTCATCGCTACGTGCAAATGTGTCTTCCAAGAAAAATATATGTGTTGCTTGATTTGCCAAAATAAAAGGCTCGTTGGTCTAGTACGCCGCCTTGACATTGATGGATTTGAAATAATCATCAGCTCTGGGTTTTGCGCTCCTGGAAAACAGGTTATACCAACGATAGCACAACAGAACCACACACCGATGATCCTCGAAACTGGAGATATACTGCAACTGAATAATATCTGTTATGTTAGCATACATTTTAGTTGTCTCTTTGTCATACATATCCGTGCTCATGATGGCACTGCTTTGTGTCTTCCTGCCTTCGTCTCGTGCAAGGGTGTTGTAGCGCACATCTCCACCAATGCAAGATTCATAATGTCTTACCCGAGTATTAGGACCCATTGCTAGTGAGCAAAGGGCATCATCAACCGCCTGCCCATCCTCCCGCATCTTCTTAACCTATGGTTAGAAAATAGACAAGTTGATCATCTTATGTACTCAATATATTAAAAAAAACTGACAGTGCACTTCAAAAGCTTACATGGTTCTTGAACCATTTCGCAAATCCTGCCATAACAAGTATGTCAATGTTTCTTGGATTTTGCGGCAGTAACTCCTCTTTATAGATGCTGCACAACATAGTGATCGCGTCAAACATCTAAATATATAAGAATGTGCTACAAGTTTAGTAGATTACGATGTATAAGTTGCAGTACTGCACTTACTTGATATAAGGTAGTATCTCAGGACAGTTATTCAACACATACCAAACCATTTTGTCCAAATCTTTAGGTTTGTCCTCTTGTCAACTCTTCCCTATAACTCGAACAGAATAATCGAAAACATTGAGCCCGGGATTGTCTTCACCCACCTCTTTGCTAAGCTGATCAGCTGTTTCAATGTATTTTGAGCAGAATGTCAATGCTTTTGTAGCAATGTAGGCCTCTGCAATGGAACCCTTGGGTCTAGCTCAGTTCCTAACAGAGCCCTTGAAAGTGCTTAGCGGCCTTTCAATAGGGTACATCCAGCCATACTGTGCTAGACCTCTAAGTAGTGCCTCATCAGGTAGATGAACAGCCAAATACACCATCACATCAAAGAAGGTTGGAGGATATATCTTCTCAAGGTCGCATAGGATAGTTGGTATCTTGTCTCTAAGACGCTCCAAAGCATCTACCCTGATATTTCTACTGCAGAGTTCCCCGAAGAATTGTACCAACTCTGCAACTGCTCTGTGTAAGTTAGGGCGGCCCAATCCTCTAAGGATAACAGGTAAAACCCTTTGAAGTAGGACGTGGCAGTCATGAGTTTTCAACCCTTGTACCTTGTTTCCATCTGCACTGACTCTCCTTTCAGGGTTGGAAGCAAATCCATGTGGGAATCTCACACATGACAGGACCTCGCAGAATTCTTTTCTTTTTACATTGTCCAAGACGTACACAGCTGGTGCCATATCCCGTGGTTTACCTTCATCTTGCACCTGCAAATCATTTCTGATACCCATGTGTGTCAAATCAATCCTAGATTTTAAGGTATCTTTCGTCTTGCCTTCAATATCAAGAAGTGTGCCGATAATGATGTTACATATATTTTTCTCGATGTGCATCACATCAAGATTATGCCGCAGATCCAAATCTTTCCAATACTCCAAGTCCCACAAAGTGGACCTGCGGGTAAACAATAATCTCTCTTCTACCCTGCCATGCTTCCTTTTCCCGCTACCATTAACAGGATGGTTTCCTGGTGTAATATGCCTGACCTTCTCTAATTCCACTTGCAACTCATCGGCGGTGAGCCTCTTTGGCGCATCACGGTTTTCATGCTTTGCATTGAACACGTGTCTTCGGTATTGTCTAGGATGCGGCTTGTCCTTGGCAAGGAAACGGCGGTGTCCAATGTAACAGATCTTGCTAAGTATTGCGTATGACAGCGGATTCCTGTCACAGCGAACACATGCATTGTAACCATGTGTCGTTCGCCCTGACATAGTGCCCAAAGCCGGATAATCATGGATGCACCAAATTATAACAGCACGTAGAAAGAAATCAGCTGGTGGGCTGCTATATACGTCTCGAGTGAGAACACCCTTCCATAGATGTTGAAGTTCCTCCAGAAGAGGCTCCATGAACAAATGAAAATCCTTTCCAGGACTTTTTGGACCTGGGATGAGCAAGGCCATCATGTAGTTTGATTCTTTGGTGCAGACATTTGGAGGCATGTTATAAGGGATAACAAGCAGTGGCCACATGCTATATGTGGCGCTCTGGTGGCCAAATGGGTTAAATCCATCTGAAGCTAAGCCAAGTCTAATGTTTCTCGGGTCAGCAACAAACTCTTTGTGTTTATCATTAAAGCTTTTCCACTCACTGCCATGAGATGGATGGCTCATTACATTCCGATCTCTGTACTCCTGGTTCCTAGAATGCCACAGTACATCCTTTCTTGTTTCAGCATCATGAAACAACCTCTGCAATCTTGGTGTAATTGGAAAATGTCTTAGAACATTATGAGGGATCCTCTTCACAGCATCACCATCTTTCAATCTTGATGATTTGCATTTCGGGCATTCACTTAAGTTGGCATAATCCTTCTGGAACAAAACACAATTATTCTTACAAACACGGATCATATCATATCCAATTCCAACTGCACGAAGGAAATTCTTCATTTTACTGTAGGTGTGTGGCAGCTCAGACGCATCTGGGAAAGATTCGCGGAAAGCAGCCAACATCGCATAGAATGATTATTTGGTCATCCGCTCAGATGTCTTCACCTGAAGAAAGGTGACCATAGCTGAGAATACAGACAGCTTATTTCCTGGGGTGACAGCAACGTTCTATTGTTCCAACATGCGGACCCATCGTTTTTCTTCTGCAGGTGAAAGTTCACGGAATGCACAAGCATTTCGTAGCATTGTTTCAATGTTGGTCAAACTCACTGACTCCGCCACCACCACCTACTCCTCCTCTTCCACCTGAGCATCAGGCAGATCAAGATGGTGATCTGCTGCTTCCACGTAGTCAATAACATTGACGTTCACAGCTTCACCATGATGAACCCACCTAGGATATGTGACCGACATCCCATACAAGTGTAGATGATTTTGCATAGTTCATTGGGGTCTTGTAACTGAATTCATACAACTACTACACGGGCAGAGCACATCTGATTTCGGACCACCGTACTCAGCTCTGATAAAGTTCATGAAGTTTTTAACCCCCTCGACATATGCAACGGAGAATCTTCGAGCACAAGTTATCCAAGGCATGTCCATCTGTTAGACATACAAATTAGTTCTTCTACTAGATATTACAGGAAAAACATATATGCTTTTTTATGAAGTCTAGAAAAAAATACCTAGGTCGATGTCTAAAGCAATGGCAAGATATTTGGACGAGCAGATCTAAGTAACGAAATATATGTAAAGCTAATTCAGCAAACAGATTTGAGTGCCAAATTATGGAAGGCTGTTTCAGCAGTCAATGAGGCCGAGCACACAGCCATCGAACTATCGAAGGCCATCGCAGCAACAAAGACCGAGTATAAAATGGTGTAGAGCTATTTCAGCTAACAGATTGGCTACTAGACCATGGCAATCTACGTCACAATAAATATATGGCAGGATATTTTAGCAACTAATCGGCTTTGGCATGCCATCTCAGCTAACATATTGAGTGCAGAACAGGGCAAGGAAGCTTCTTAAGCAGAGCATATTGACAGTAAACTACTTCGGCAAACAGTGAGATTAACAGTGTCTATCAGCTAACATTCAGCGCTACACCGACATGAACGGGGCCTCAGTCTAGAATGCGCGTACCCTGGGAGAAGCTGACCGCCATGCGTCTCCACACGAATGTCGCCAGCGGTGGCGGTGCTGACCGCCGTGCGCCTCCACAAGAACGTAGCCAGAGGTGGCGGTGCGGCTAGAGGACGGCAGTCTATGAGAGCGTACTGTGGGAGCGAGAGGATCACCGAACCGCGGCGCCGACGTATCGGCACGGCGGGGAGGGCGGCTTTGGCGAAGCGAATGGGGGGGGGGGGGAGAGGGGGGGGGGGGTTTGGGGAATATTATTGGCTAGATGGCCGAAGGGCGGTTGAATCGGATTTGGGGGAATTTTTGGGTGTGGGGGGAGGATTCTCGCGCGGTGGGCGGGGGGAGTTTGGTGCATGGTCAGTTTCTCCAAGTGCAGTCCCACATGTCAGTGAAGAGGCAAGCCGAAGCGCGTTCTGTATCCGTGAGCCGTGTGCAGGACCGAACGTGTGTGGGGTGCAATGCGACCGCGACAGGAGTGCTGTGAGTGTACCACATTTTTTCCTTTTTAAACTAGGTGCTTCACCCCCTCAAAAAAATATGTTCCTTCGCGCGATCCATCGATACTACTACTAGTAATCCGGTAATCCCGACTAAAACGGCACGGCCGGGTCTTTTCCCGCACGATATGTTGGGAGGTTGGCTTAGTTGGGTTTTTTAGGATGAGTAATGCTACACCTACATAATCCCAGTTACATAATTAACGTAATGTGAAACGTGTGAGCTGTTGATTGTAGATTGGGGGGAGGGAGGGGCCCACCACCATGAAAATCAGGGGAGGAGAGAGAGGGGCAATTTATGTTAACCCTTTCGTAGGTTCTCGTAGAAGTAGAAAGATGTGTCCGATCCTGCAATATAGGCCGTCCGATCTATATCTAACGGATAGGAGAGAACTATGACAATTTACCCGCACTCCTCTCCACATTTGTAGATAAGGCTTTCCCTCGTTCATCCTTTTCTCCCACAAGATCTTGATCTTCCGTGCAACGCACGGGCATCTTGCTAGTACTCCTACAATATGTATATTATTGTGAAAGTTCATATACACCGGCCGAGATTAATACAAACATGGAAGATTTTCATTACATTTCGAACTTTTATAGGACAAAAAAATAAAAGAAACCCAACCCTAAACCTATTCTACGGCGGCGACCGACGTCCTCCATCTGTGATCTCCATGTACGAGGGCGGGGTTCAAGACCCGGGAAGTGAAGGTGCGGTCTCCGGCGAGGAAAAGTAGAAGACGGGGGACGGACCGGCCAGTTGGCACACCATGCCCTGCCGCCTCCCATGCCCTACTCATCCTCGGAGGAGTCCCCGACCTCGGCGGTGCTGGACGTTGGACGGCGGCAAGTAGGACGCGTGGCTGACGGTGCTCCCGTCGTCGGCCGCCAGCGTGGCCACCACTTGTGCGGCGACTTGAGCGAGGGCGGCGACCTCGAGCTCCATCCCCGAAGACAAGATCTCCCACAGAGCGTTTGTGCTTGCGGTCATGGTGGATGTGGTTCCAGGTAGGAGGACGATGCGCTATGGTGTGGAGGTTAGCTGGGCGTTGCCGCTTTAAGTAGCGCATTCCAGTGAGGCCAAGCGTCCGGGTGCGTCATTAAGTCACCGGAGTTGGTTCCGCGGGCACCGAGCCTCTTAATGACGACATACGAACGGACGACATGAATGCGGGCAGCTGGCGCCGGCTGGGAACGCACCGCGTGACGGCACGAGGGACGAGGGTTTTGGTGTGCCAGGGTAGTCAGTTGCGGTCGTGGCAACGTTGGAGATGCCCTTTGCTCACATGCGATCCCCGCATGTCATTGAAAAAGCAAAACGACCCGGCATGGTCTCAGGTCCAGAGGATGCAGTTGGCTGCGCTACACCACTCCACGGGTGCATCGCGGCGCCCTGTGCATCCTCGACGAGCCGGGTGTTGGGGTGTGTTTGGATTGTGGCCAAAGTGCACCTTGCCAAAATTTTGGTCATGACCAAAAGATTGGTCTTTGTTTGGATGGTTGCCATTTGTTAGCATGCCAATGAACTCTATCCAACTCTAGTTCATTTTTCTTGCCAATGTCGGCCAAATCATGGGCAACCAATACCTCAACCAAAATTTTGGTCATGACCCAAAGATTGGTCTTTGTTTGGATGGTTGCCATTTCTTTGGCATGCCAATGAACTCTAGCCAACTCAAGTTCATTTTTCTTGCCAATGTCGACCAAATCATGGGCAACCAATACCTCAACCAAAATTTTGGCTACCCAATGCTTTGATGGGGCAACCTTGGGCACAAACCAAACATACCGTTGGTCGTGCCACAACACTAGCGCCACCCTCGGCAAACTGAAACCGACCGTGTCTAGCGATGATATGAGCGTGTCGCTCACCGCGGTCGCCGTATCCAGAGGCGGTGCTGGAGCTGCGCCCCGTTGTTGGCCCCAATGACCCACATGAACGGTTGTCTGTGGTGAGAAGGTCGTGGGCTAGCTCCTCCATTGGACTAGTCTGCGCTACATCGTCCCGACGGGTGTGCCCCACATGTCTGTTTCCCTGTTTTCCCGGCCATATTTGAGCGTCAGTGCTCCGCGTTGCGCATTAGGCCTTTCACTATGTAGGCCAAGCGAGACAACTTATTGTTTATTTGAGCCGTTCAAGTATAATCATGTGGCGTTTACTTATTTCTCATTCCTCTCCAACCCTCTTCTCCATCGATCATGTCGCCCTCCAATCGAGTCCATCCTCCCGCATGCCTCATTTGAACATTCCGCCGAGTATCATTCACATGTACCCACCCTAGTCCTCTTTCAATAGATCTCCGGACACCGCGATGAAATCGAGAGGGAATGAGTGGGGGCACGCGATACCTAAGGCGGATTCAAAATTTTGAACCAGTGATCATAGCATCCGCAAATCATATATAAAGGGTATTCAATGTTCGTTTCGTTTTTGAACGTACAATATACTCCCTCCTATCCTTTCTAGTTTACATATAAGTTTTATGTGTTGTCAAAGTATATCTACTTTGATCAAAAAGGTATCAACATTCAACAATGCCCAATCAATATTGTTAGATTCGTACGTACTCCTAGATTTGTACTCGAGATGGTTTCCAATTTGACTATTGACAAGATTAATAGTACATGAGATGTATAATGTGAAAATTATATCATTGGAAACTCCTTTCACATACTAATTTGACTGTATGCTTTGTGTAAGTTGCATGTCATATATTATTACTCTAACATTTGGTCAAAGTTAGCCTCGAAAAACGCATTAGACCCTGTATGCTTTGTGTAAGTTGCATGTCATATATTATTACTCTTAACATTTGTGTAAGTTGCATGTCATATATTATTACTCTAATATTTGGTCAAAGTAGTATAGTGGAAGTGGATCCTCTGACGTAGGTATCCCTGCCTTACCCTACCTTTCGGTCACTTACTGGCGGACCCCATGCTTGCTAGGCCCCGCATGTCAGTTACTCAATGGGCTCGGCCACGTCAGGGGATCCTCATCTGCAGTATACTCCCTCTATTTTTATTTACTCCGCATAAAACGGAGGGAGTGGTGGTATAATAAATGACGCGGGCGGGGGAGGGGGAGGGACGTCGGTTTGCTCTCAACTGCGGTCCCACAAGCGAGCGAAAACGCAAGACGAAGCGAGTTCCATTCGGTGAGCGACATGGAGGGTCCAGCGTGCCGGGCTGCAACGCGAACGCGACAAGAGCGATGTACAGTCAAAACCGATTGACCGGTCGTCACCGGAACCACTATTCACACCAGAACCTTCGCTGCTCGGCCTACGCCAGCCACTGCCCTAAATCCACACCAAATCTCCAGCCCATTCACCCACCTTTTGATCCCCTAGCCCGCATCAAGTGTCCCCTAGTTCGCCGGAAAGCCATGGTGCGCCGCAAGATCACTTACTACAAGATGCTGACGCCGGAGCGCCGCGCAGAAATCGCGGCGGCGGTCGGCGCCATAGACCTCCGTTCCCAAGCTCGCTTTGCGGCGGGCCAATCCTCGAGTTCTCTGGAGCCAAGCTACGAGGAGGAGGAAGCCGATCCAATGTTCATGGCGGAGGTCGCGGCGCAGAAGGCCCCCGATGGGTATGAGACGATGGACGTCGACTTCGTGCCAGCGTCCGAGTCCCCCATGGTGCAGGCGGACCAGCGGTTCAACATTGCGATACTAAAGGAGGACCTGGAGGCAGAGGCTCAACTCGACGCGGAGCACGTGCATGCCGCTGCCATCGAGGCTCTCCTGCAGGCAGAACCGGATGTCGTGGATGTGAAGCGGGCGGCGGAGGCTAAACTTGAGGTGGAGCGCGCGGATGCCGCTGCCATCGAGGCCCTCCTGCAGGCGGAACCGGACGTCCTGGACTTGAACCGGGCGGCAGAGGCTCGACTCGACGCAGAGCACGCGGATGCCGCTCTCATCGACGCCCTCCTGCAGGCGAAAGCGGACGTCCTGGACTTGAACCGGGTGGCGGAGGCTCGACTCGACGCGGAGCGCGCGGATGCCGCTGCCATCGAGGCCCTCCTGCAGGCGGAACCGGACGTCCTCGACTTGAACCGGGCTGTGCTCTCGTCCGTGCAGAGCGCCCACACGCTCCACTTGAACGAGTAGCTAGAGGCCGAGGACAACCATGGTGCGGAGACACACGTCGGCAGCGACGGCTGGTTCGCGCCGGCAGCCAAAGACGACGAGGTCGTCTCTTTCCGCGAGGAGTGATAGTTTTTCTTTATGTTGTTGTTTTTATGGATCTTTTGCTGTGTAAAAACATATATTTGTTATGCAAGTCGCCTAACTTGGGTCAGTCTACCATTTCAGGTAGTTGCATGAATATCCTACATTTCCTAACTGTGACACCCCAAAAATTTGGCCTTGTTTTAATGAATTAAAATTTTTGCCAGGAATTAAAACTTTGAATTTCTGAGCTCCATTTTGATTTTTATTAAATCATTTCCTTCCCTGTTATGATGAGTTTTTCCCAAAGTGAAAACCTTTCAAATATGTTATTGGACTTGTTTAACCTCTCAAGAAAAACTTCCCTTTTATCAGTATAACTAATTACATAATTAATTTGCTTAATCTTTATTTTCTTGAAAAATGGTTTTTCAAGGTTATATGGCCATATTTGAACTACAACCATTTGATAAATTCACTTAAAATTCCAACCAAAATTTGGAGATGTCATGTGATGTTTTTAAATCACTTTTATACAAAAATATCTTTTATTCATGAAATATTTTGAGCTCTACAACCAATTTTTCTTCTCTGGTCCAGAGTGCAATTTGCACTACAACCCTTTTAAATAATTCCTTCTAGCCTCCACCAAAATTATGGGATGATGGTAGTAGCATATGATTCAACATTATGCAAAAACCTAGTGCTGTTCTTTGAAAAATTTGAGTGAATCAACCTCATTTTCATTCTGGACCAACTTGATGGTTTGTGCTGCAACCATATTTTTGTTTGCTCTTTAACCCTTGATTCTTTCTCCTACTTGTAGTCCTCCATGTCAAACCCTTAAGTCCAGGAGCATGCATCTTTTGGATCATTTTTGGTTCATGAAATAATGCCATTTATTTCCTGTCCAGAATTGAAGTTTTGTAAAACTTGCACTAACAAGTTTCTGCTTTTGGCCAACTAACCTCACCACTCTCTCTTGCATCTAAAGAGACCACCATCTGGAAATTTTGGCCACCCCAAGAGTTGCCTAGGTGCATGTGGCATTCTATCGAGCACCCTGTAGGCATGACCAGTTTTGACATGAGTTTTGGCATTTCACTGTGAGCTTGCACCTCTGATCAAACTAGCATGTCCACTAGACTCCCAGTTGCTCCTAACCTCGATCTGGTAAACCCCAACCTCACCTGCGACCTGTAGCATGCCGCGGCATTGTGTCGAACATCTCCCGTGCGTGCACTGGACGCGCCCAGAGCGCGCGTATTGCACGATGCCGCGCCCGAGCCGACACGCTGGCCCCCTGGCTTTGGCCCACCCGGCAGCACCTCGCCACACACTCCCCGCCTCGCAGCATCGCGCCAAACCACCCTGGCACGCTACAGCGCCGCCGCCAGGGCATTCTTGGCGGCACACCGGCGTCCGCAGTGGCTCCTGCCACGGGGAGCGCCGCCCAAGCCCCTCCCGCTCGCCACCTGGCCCCTGGAGCAGCGCGAGCTCATCCGCAGCCTTGTCCGCTAGCGCTCGTCGCCGCCACGATTCCCTGCTGCTACAGAAAGACGGTTCGCCGGAAGCTTATCCACGGCCACCGCGGAACCACCTTGCCTCGCTTATAAATGGACGCCCCGGGCCGTTCCCGAGCACAGGCAACCTCAGGCCACCCCAATGACTCCTTCCCCAGCTCGCCAATCGACCCAGGAGAGCTTTCTTCCCCATCTCCGGTAACTCCTGCCGCCGCCACTGCCCCGGCCATTCCGGCACCACCAGGGCCTCCCCCTCTCCATTCTCTTCGCCAGAAACTTCCTCATCCTCCCGTGAACCCATCCCCCTACTCAATTTTGATCGGGAACCACCGTAGCCCCAAATCCATCTTGCTCCCGAAGCTTCGCTCCGCCGTGGAGCTCGCCGCCGGCGATATCCTCCACCTCCGACGACCCTACGACTACCGGAGTAACCACCTCGGCCCCCTGAATCCACTGGTGGCCTCAGCTTTCCGAACGGAGCCACCGTTCGCCGGCGATGATCGCTGGAGCCCCGCTCCACTCGAGCAGAGGAGGGAGACGACGCGGGCGACTGGTCAAACCTGACCAGTGGGCCAGGCGGGCCCACTGTCAGAGACCCAGCGCCGGTCCACGTGGTTAAGTGGAGGCGTAAAGCCTCAAGTACGCCTCCTCTGCACCGAAAGCGTAATCTCGTTTGAAACGTTTTCTTTTTCTATTTTTTTAAAAAACAGATTTGACCAAATCTTTGACTGGCTATAACTTTTTAAATATAACTCCAAATGAGTTGATTCTTTTTCCTACCTTCCTCAAATTTGGTCTAGTTTATTTTAAGATTTATTTGAAAAGATTTCAAACAACTTTTTTGTACTTTTTTGAAATGTGTGTTAATTCAAATATATTTTTAAATAGGATTTTGGGGAGAGAGAAGAAACTTTCAAAAGTTTTGGAGAGCACCTCTCCCCTCCACAACTTAAAGGCAAGCATTCTGAACCCTGGCATAATGTTTTTGGTGTGTTCTTTGACACGTTTATAACACCACCTTATTTCAGAGGTCTTGTTATTTCATGTGACATGATCATTTGCATGGAAGCATATTAGTGATTTCCTTGCTGTTGGAAATGAATATAATTGTGATGGTAATTATCCTCATGTGCCTTGCATGCATGCCGGAAAGGAATCCGGGAAAGCCTCGGCCTTGGGTAGGCGTGAGCTTGTCGCCGGTCCCCGTCGGGACGGTTATGTCCGGTATGGCATGGTAAGGTATATTGAGTGGTGATTTTGTTGATTGAAATATATTTGTTTACATGTCATGCAGGGAACTTATAAACCTCCTGAGTCGACCGTAGACCGAGTCTTGTTTCCAGTAACCCCCATACTTGCTATGTACTACCACTTGTCCCTGCCGCAGGTAGGGTATGGTTCAGTAAGTCGTCAACCCCTTTCAAGCACACACCGTACAGAGAGGCCATGGTGGAAGATATCGGTTGTAGCCGGTAGGCATGCCACCTGGTCCGGGGGCATGGGTGTTTCCGGTTGGGACCGAGAGGGGAGGCCACCCCTTAGAGCGCGCGATATAAATTTGATCCCATGCTACGCGAGGTTGTAGCCTCCCCACTTAGAGTTTTGCTTAACATGTGTCGTGGGTGATTCCAGACACCGGTGAGTTAAGCTGGTGTGTGCAAGTTAGGCGTGTTTTCAACTAAAAGACCGTAAACGGAATTAGTCCCGATGGACTAAAGGAAATCCGTTACTCGTGGGTAAAGAGTACACCCTCTGCAGAGATTAAAACCTATTCGAATAGCCGTGTCCATGGTTAAGGATTACAGTCTGGGATGGGTCAAGTGTTGGTCTTAGTGTCGGTCTTCGGAGGAGAAATTGTTAAACCAGAACTTGGACCGTGACTTGTGACTTGTGAAGATTATGATTATTATCTTGTAATGGACTAACCCGTTGCATTAATTATATTATTGAGTATCCCTGGGACGGTTCTACCTCCTGGATATTCATTGTGATTATTTATCTTGTAAGCCCTTTATGTGCTGTCGCTCAGATGCCCGACTGTGGCATTTCTTTTAAAGCCCTTTATGTGGTGTCGCTCAGACGCCCGACTGTGGCATTTCTTTTAAAGCCCTTTATGTGGTGTCGCTCAGACGCCCGACTGTGGCATTTCTTTTAAAGCCCTTTATGTGGTGTCGCTCAGATGCCCGACTGTGGCATTTCTTTTAAAGCCCTTTATGTGGTGTCGCTCAGACGCCCGACTGTGGCATTTCTTTTAAAGCCCTTTATGTGGTGTCGCTCAGACGCCCGACTGTGGCATTTCTTTTAAAGCCCTTTATGTGGTGTCGCTCAGACGCCCGACTGTGGCATTTTTATTCCCACTCTATTACCGCTTATTCACGTTGCATGATAATAACCTGCTTGCATGCATAAAAGATATTTTATTTATGACTGACGATGTGATCATAAATTTTTTTTCGCGCATGATTATCAATTATATTATACCTGTGTTCTTAATGTTTGTGAGTACATTCAAAGTACTCACTGGCTTGTCCCTGGCTATTGTCTTGGCCAGATTTCTGCATGGAGAGGAGCGTCGCGGTGACAGCCCCGGAAACTAAGTAACGGTGATAGCAGCCTCACGAAGATAGGAGTTAACCTGGTCAGCTGTTCCCGTGGGAAATGGAGTCCCATAGACACTGATGTCTCACAAACCGCTTCCGCCATCAACCACTAGAAAACCATTTGATGTACTCATAGGCCACAATGGTCTTGTACTACACATTTTGTACTTTTGCTTGGAATTTCTGTATCCAGTTTGAGCCTCATCAGCTAACAGTAATCCTGGGGCTGATGAGCACGACGGTCTTTTCTGGAAATTTATGTCCGAAAAACCGGTCATGACAGACTTGGTATCAGAGCCAGGCTGACCATTGGCTAATCCTATCTTAGCCGGGTCTATAAACTTAGGCAAACCGACCCACCAAACCATAACCAAACCCCAGCCAAGCTTCTCGTGCAAGATAGCCACACAGCGACCCAACACCTTTTTGGCAGTCGGTGCCCAACCTATCAACCTAACCTGTCACTCATCCGCCAGTGACCGGCCCCTAAATAGTCCTTTCTCGCAAGCGTGCGAAGGAAGACTCCGTCCCCTTTTCCTATAAAAAGGGGCACACTAGTCCCAACACAGCACAGCACAGCCTCTACCCCAAACCAAGCCACAATGCCTGGCCCTGTCGTGCACAATGAGACCACAGCAACCAACCTTGGAGGTTTTGTGACCATACTCGCAAACCTCACCCGTCGTGCCTATGCGTTAGAAGAGCCCCCAGAATATCTTGTATACCAAGGACCCATGAGCGGTGAGAACCGTCAATTCTGGGCCACTGTACACATCTACGGTAGGGGTCTAGAGCCCGAGCGCCCCTACAGGTTCACCGGAAGAACAACTTCCTTTGAGCTTCAAGCCATCCAGCTAGCTGCTCGAGAGGCTATAGTTCATCTCCGGCACTTGTCGCCCAGAGTTAACTGTCGCTCGTTCCACTACTACCCCAGACGTGAAGGGTATGGTAGACCACCCCGAGTTGCCAACGGAGATCACGAGTCGGATCCTGCATTGTTGCACCTAGTGCGCTATGTAAGTGCACTAGAGGAACTGTGCGATCAAATCACTATCGATCTAATCGCAGCTCGTGGAGAGCTGGTTCGTCGAGCCCCGGCAAGAGAAGAGAACGAGCCCAACGCCGACAACCCAGTCGTGCTGTTTGGACACCCGATCGAGTCCCTGAGGACTGCCCCAGCCATCGGCCAAGGAGCTGCGATAACCCCAGAAGTGCTTCGTCGCATATTGGGAGCACACTCCAACGGGATTGTGGCCAACAATCCCCGAGATGGTCCTCATCGCTACCCAGAGCCTGCAGCCCCTCAACCCACTCCAGCTAATTCCGACGACGAGACCCGTGGAGGAGCCTCAAGGCACGCCCGCTTGGATGTAAACGAGGTAGACTAAGACACCCGAGTCGTATCGAGTCCCAGTGTACCCTCGCTTTGTAATCGTGTGGTCTTGTAATTAAATGCCGCCTGTTGTCGTGCCTCTATTTTAATAGTAGCCTTGCCTGGATGCGCCAGTATGTAGTATAAGATTTCTATCCCAGGCACAGTTACCAAAAATCACCCCGTCAACCCCACAGTAACACATCACTATAGTGAAATGTGTGAATCTGTGGCTTGACCCCGACCCTTGGAACAGAGCTGAAAAATTTTCTTTACCATTCACCTCGGTAAAAAAATTACCCAGCTCCGGTGCTATAAAAAGGCCACCGCGTGACCTTGCCAAGCATCTCTCACCTTGTGCACCACCCTCACAACCATTTCCTAGCCATGCCGAGCCCTAGCATTTATCTGAGAACCCCAGATGCAACCCCAGGTAGTTTTGTCAAGATATTGCGGGATTTTACCTGCAGTACCATGGGCGCTACCCAGCCACCCCAGTACGAGCTGTTCAAATCAAGAATTACCCCTTCCACCTCGAGATATTGGGCAGCAGTACACATCCCTCCCGTAAACTCAAACCAAGATCCAACGGAGGTCTCCTTCGTGGGGAAATCTATGCCAACCCCACATATGGCCATAGAAGCTGTTGCATACGAAGCGCTTGCTCGCCTTCGATTCGCGGTACCCTATGCCAGCGAACGAGGGTATTATTACTTCCTGAGCCATGCAACACCCGGAGGAGTGACATCTTTTCCCGGTGGACGCATTGAGAGAGACCCAGTCCTGGCCAACCTTGTCCAGTACGTCATTGCTCAAGAGCATTTAACCCAACGTGTGATGGGTTATCTCCAGAGCCTCGCAGATTTAAATCCTCAGATCGCCATCAGCAGAGCACTAAGGCCCAACCAGGAGAGACACGTACATCGACTGGTCAATCCACTTCCTGCGATAGAAGAGGAGTGTATCCCAGTACCAAAGACGTTTTCCAGGGACCCCGTCCAATTACCGTTTCCATTTTAGACGTCGCTGCGGTGTTCACTATTGCAACATTTATTTATGTGTGTGACTTATGCCTAATGCCCTGAGTTTGTACGACAAGTTAATTAATTGGCTTCTACTAATGGATGTAGTTTTTGTTGTGGTTTATGCTCTTTTAAAATTAACTGCTTTCCTCGCAAAATCCTGGAGTGAGATTTCCTTTCCCTGAGTTGCTACATCTACACTTTCTCGCAGCGTGGATTTATTATTTTCACACAGCACCATGGCAGCAGACTCACAACCATAATCATTCGGACACATACCCTGTTTGCAAAACTTTGCAACAGTGTTGCATCCAGCTAATCACCCCCTAACAACGGTTAGCACCCGGCACACCCCATCTACTCCTCGTGATCACCACCACCACGGAGAGCCAACACCCGAGCAACAGCATCGCGACGAACGTCGAGGATCATCGCCCACAGGAGCACGGAGAGCCCCAACAGTGTCGCCAGCCCTACGCATATCAGGATCGCAAACCAGTCTGGCATCGCCTCCGCCATTAGAGCCTCACCCGAGCTTCTGTAAGCAGTAATGGAGGAAGAAGGAGGAGGAGAAGTGAGGCCAGGTGTGAGGAAGAAGAGGAGAACACCCCGGCCGTTTTATAGCTCGAGCTCGGTGTACGGTGGGCGAAGTCCACCAACGCCGCTCCTCGCCGATCGCCGGTGTTTGGAGACGAATCCGCGAGCAGTGCCGACAGCGCGCTGGCCCGCGAGGTGAGTGCACGCTGCACCGGCAGCTAGCACGCCGCGCACTACCGCGGTACGGCCTAGATACCCTACGCGCTAAACGTCGCCGGTGGAGAAAGCGCGGGGAAGCGCGCGGAAGAGAGGAAGAAGAGAGAACCAGAGGGAGAAGAAGAGACTGACAGTGGACCCCGGGTCCACCTGTCGGCCAGAGAGAGCACTGTGCTCTCGGGTACGACCAGCGTATATTAAAATTTAGAAGTTATTCTAAATTTATATCTAGCATAGAATCCCACGTTTTTGTCCCGAACCGTAGATTTTTTCCACGCGACACCAGTTTTCACACTGTGGTTTTTCACCACCTATTGCCCTCTCACTGTAGCCACATTTTTACTGCTTATTGTTCTTCTTAAAACAGCTTTTAACAAATCTCGAGGACGAGATTTTTTTTCTTAAGGGGGGTAGTGTTGTGACACCCCAAAAATTTGGCCTTGTTTTAATGAATTAAAATTTTTGCCAGGAATTAAAACTTTGAATTTCTGAGCTCCATTTTGATTTTTTTAAATCATTTCCTTCCCTGTTATGATGAGTTTTTCCCAAAGTGAAAACCTTTCAAATATGTTATTGGACTTGTTTAACCTCTCAAGAAAAACTTTTCTTTTATCAGTATAACTAATTACCTAATTAAATTGCTTGATCTTTATTTTCTTGAAAAATGATTTTTCAAGGTTATATGGCCATATTTGAACTACAACCATTTGATAAATTCACTTAAAATTCCAACCAAAATTTGGAGATGTCATGTGATGTTTTTAAATCACTTTTATGCAAAAATATATTTTATTCATGAAATATTTTGAGCTCTACACTCAATTTTTCTTCTCTGGTCCAGAGTGCAATTTGCACTACAACCTTTTAAATAATTCTTTCTAGCCTCCACCAAAATTATGGGATATTGGTAGTATCATATGATTCAACTTTATGCAAAAACCTGTGTGTTCTTTGAAAAATTTGAGTGAATCAACCTCATCTTCATTCTGGTCCAGCCTTGTGATTTCTACTACAACCCTATTTAATTTTGCTCCAATGATCTTGTGCTTTCTCCACTTGTAGACAGCCCTACCAAACCCCTAAATCCAGGAGCATGCACCCATTGGATTAATTTTGGTTCATGAAATAATGTCCATTTATTTCCTGTCCAGAATTGAAGTTTTGTAAAACTTGCACTAACAAGTTGCTGCATTTGACCAACTAACCCCACCACCCTCTTGTACATCTGAAGAGACCCCAATCTGGAAGTTTTGGCCACCCCAAGAGTTGCCTAGGTGCATGTGGCATTCTATCGAGCACCCTGTAGGCATGACCAGTTTTGACATGAGTTTTGGCATTTCACTGTGAGCTTGCACCTCTGATCAAACTAGCATGTCCACTAGACTCCCAGTTGCTCCTAACCTCGATCTGGTAAACCCCAACCTCACTTGCGACCTGTAGCATGCCGCGGCATTGTGTCGAACATCTCCCGTGCGTGCACTGGAGGCGCCCAGAGCGCGCGTATTGCACGATGCCGCGCCCGAGCCGACACGCTGCCCCCCTGGCTTTGGCCCACACGGCAGCACCTCGCCACGCACTCCCCGCCTCGCAGCATCGCGCCAAACCACCCTGGCACGCTACAGCGCCGCCGCCAGGGCATTCTTGGCGGCACTCCGGCGTCCGCAGTGGCTCCAGCCACGGGCAGCGCCGCCCAAACCCCTCCCACTCGCCACCTGGCCCCTGGAGCAGTGCGAGCTCATCCGCAGCCATGTCCTCTAGCGCTCGTCGCCGCCACGATGCCCTGCTGCTACAGAACGTCGGTTCGCCGGAAGCTTATCCACGGCCGCCGCGGAACCGCCTTGCCTCTCTTATAAATGGACGCCCCGGGCCGTTCCCGCACACTGGCAACCTCAGGCCACCCCAATGACGCTTCCCCAGCTCACCAATCGACCCAGGAGAGCTTTCCTCCCCATCTCCGGTAACTCCTGCCGCCGCCACTGCCCCGGCCATTCCGGCACCACCAGGGCCTCCCCCTCTCCATTCTCTTCGCCAGAAACTTCCTCATCCTCCCGTGAACCCATCCCCCTACTCAATTTTGATCGGGAACCACCGTAGCCCCAAATCCATCTTGCTCCCGAAGCTTCGCTCCGCCGTGGAGCTCGCCGCCGGCGATATCCTCCACCTCCGATGACCCTACGACTACCGGAGTAACCACCTCGGCCCCCTGAATCCACTGGTGGCCTCAGCTTTCCGAACGGAGCCACCGTTCGCCGGCGATGATCGCCGGAGCCCCGCTCCACTCGGGCAGAGGAGGGAGACGATGCGGGCGACTGGTCAAACCTGACCAGTGGGCCAGGCGGGCCCACCGTCAGAGACCCAGCGCCGGTCCACGTGGTTAAGTGGAGGCGTAAAGCCTCAAGTACGCCTCCTCTGCACCAAAAGCGTAATCTCTTTTGAAACGTTTTCTTTTTCTATTTTTTTTAAAACAGATTTGACCAAATCTTTGACTAGCTATAACTTTTTAAATATAACTCCAAATGAGTTGATTCTTTTTCCTACCTTCCTCAAATTTGGTCTAGTTTATTTTACGATTTATTTGAAAAAATTTCAAACAACTTTTTTGTACTGTTTTTGAAATGTGTGTTAATTCAAATATATTTTTAAATAGGATTTTGGGGAGAGAGAAGAAACTTTCAAAAGTTTTGGAGAGCACCTCACCCCTCCACAACTTAAAGGCAAGCATTCTGAACCCTGGCATAATGTTTTTGGTGTGTTATTTGACACGTTTATAACACCACCTTATTTCAGAGGTCTTGTTATTTCATGTGACATGATCATTTGCATGGAAGCATATTAGTGATTTCCTTGCTGTTGGAAATGCATATAATTGTGATGGTAATCATCCTCATGTGCCTTGCATGCATGCCGGAAAGGAATCCGGGAAAGCCTCGGCCTTGGGTAGGCGTGAGCTTGTCGCCGGTCCCCGTCGGGACGGTTATGTCCGGTATGGCATGGTAAGGTATATTGAGTGGTGATTTTGTTGATTGAAATATATTTGTTTACATGTCATGCAGGGAACTTATAAACCTCCTGAGTCGACCGTAGACCGAGTCTTGTTTCCAGTAACCCCCATACTTGCTATGTACTACCATTTGTCCCTGCCGCAGGTAGGGTATGGTTCAGTAAGTCGTCAACCCCTTTCAAGCACACACCGTACAGAGAGGCCATGGTGGAAGATATTGGTTGTAGCCGGTAGGCATGCCACCTGGTCCGGGAGCATGGGTGTTTCCGGTTGGGACCGAGAGGGGAGGCCACCCCTTAGAGCGCGCGATATAAATTTGATCCCATGCTACGCGAGGTTGTAGCCTCCCCACTTAGAGTTTTGCTTAACATGTGTCATGGGTGATTCCAGACACCGGTGAGTTAAGCTGGTGTGTGCAAGTTAGGCGTGTTTTCAACTAAAAGACCGTAAACGGAATTAGTCCCGATGGACTAAAGGAAATCCATTACTTGTGGGTAAAGAGTACACCCTCTGCAGAGATTAAAACCTATTCGAATAGCCGTGTCCATGGTTAAGGATTACAGTCTGGGATGGGTCAAGTGTTGGTCTTAGTGTCGGTCTTCGGAGGAGAAATTGTTAAACCAGAACTTGGACCGTGACTTGTGACTTGTGAAGATTATGATTATTATCTTGTAATGGACTAACCCGTTGCATTAATTATATTATTGAGTATCCCTGGGATGGTTCTACCTCCTGGATATTCATTGTGATTATTTATCTTGTAAGCCCTTTATGTGGTGTCGCTCAGATGCCCGACTGTGGCATTTCTTTTAAAGCCATTTATATGGTGTCGCTCAGACGCCCGACTGTGGCATTTCTTTTAAAGCCCTTTATGTGGTGTCGCTCAGACGCCCGACTGTGGCATTTCTTTTAAAGCCCTTTATCTGGTGTCGCTCAGACGCCCGACTGTGGCATTTCTTTTAAAGCCCTTTGTGTGGTGTCGCTCAGACGCCCGACTGTGGCATTTCTTTTAAAGCCCTTTATGTGGTGTCGCTCAGAGGCCCGACTGTGGAATTTCTTTTAAAGCCCTTTATGTGGTGTCGCTCAGACGCCCGACTGTGGCATTTCTTTTAAAGCCCTTTATGTGGTGTCGCTCAGACGCCCGACTGTGGCATTTCTTTTAAAGCCCTTTATGTGGTGTCGCTCAGACGCCCGACTGTGGCATTTCTTTTAAAGCCCTTTATGTGGTGTCGCTCAGACGCCCGACTATGGCATTTCTTTTAAAGCCCTTTATGTGGTGTCGCTCAGACGCCCGACTGTGGCATTTTTATTCCCACTCTATTACCGCTTATTCACGTTGCATGATAATAACCTGCTTGCATGCATAAAAGATATTTTATTTATGACTGACGATGTGATCATAAATTTTTTTTCGCGCATGATTATCAATTATATTATACCTGTGTTCTTAATGTTTGCGAGTACATTCAAAGTACTCACTGGCTTGTCCCTGGCTATTGTCTTGGCCAGATTTCTGCATGGAGAGGAGCGTTGCGGTGACAGCCCCGGAAACTAAGCAACGGTGATAGCAGCCTCGCGAAGATAGGAGTTAACCTGGTCAGCTGTTCCCGTGGGAAATGGAGTCCCATAGACACTGATGTCTCACAAACCGCTTCCGCCATCAACCACTAGAAAACCATTTGATGTACTCATAGGCCACAATGGTCTTGTACTACACGTTTTGTACTTTTGCTTGGAATTTCTGTATCCAGTTTGAGCCTCATCAGCTAACAGTAATCCTGGGGCTGATGAGCACGACGGTCTTTTCTGGAAATTTAT